>NW_026529456.1:0-187849 GCF_028500815.1 Rissa tridactyla | reverse complement strand
TAGGGCCGCGGCTCTGGCGACAGCTCCCACGCCCGAAGAGCCAGGAGGGAAAGCCGTGCCTCGTTGGAAAGCTCTTTGGCAGCCGCTCGCGTGGCCCCACAGCCCGTGGGGCTGTGGGCTTTCCGGCGGCCGTCAGCCTCGGCGACACCGGCGCCCACGTGGCACCGCCATACCAGCCTGCGAAGTATTTTCCAGTAGGGCCGCGGCTCTGGCGACAGCTCCCACGCCCGAAGAGCCAGGAGGGAAAGCCGTGCCCCTTGGAAAGCTCTTTGGCAGCCGCTCGCGTGGTCCCACAGCCCGTGGTGCTGCGGGCTTTCCGGCGGCCGTCAGCCTCGGCGACACCGGCGCCCACGTGGCGCCGCCACGGCAGCCTACGAAGCATTTTCCGGTAGGGCCGCGGCTCTGGCGACAGCTCCCACGCCCGAAGAGCCAGGAGGGAAAGCCGTGCCTCCTTGGAAAGCTCTTTGGCAGCCGCTCGCGTGGCCCCACAGCCCGTGGGGCTGCGGGCTTTCCGGTGACCGTCAGCCTCGGCGACACTGGCGCCCACGTGGCGCCGCCACGGCAGCCTACGAAGCATTTTCCAGTAGGGCTGCGCCTCTGGCGACAGCTCCCACGCCCGAAGAGCCAGGAGGGAAAGCCGTGCCTCCTTGGAAAGCTCTTTGGCAGCCGCTCGCATGGCCCCACAGCCCGTGGGGCTGCGGGCTTTCCGGCGGCCGTCAGACTCGGCGACACCGGCGCCCACGTGGCACCGCCGCGCCAGCCTGCGAAGCATTTTCCGGTAGGGCCGCGGCTCTGGCGACAGCTCGCACGCCCGAAGAACCAGGAGGGAAAGCCGTGCCTCCTTGGAAAGCTCTTTGGCAGCCACTCACATGGCCCCACAGCCCGTGGGGCTGCGGGCTTTCCGGCGGCCGTCAGCCTCGGCGACACCTGCGACAACGTGGCGCCGCCACGGCAGCCTACGAAGCATTTTCCGGTAGGGCCGCGGCTCTGGCGACAGCTCCCACGCCCGAAGAGCCAGGAGGGAAAGCCGTGCCTCGTTGGAAAGCTCTTTGGCAGCCGCTCGCGTGGCCCCACAGCCCGTGGGGCTGTGGGCTTTCCGGCGGCCGTCAGCCTCGGCGACACCGGCGCCCACGTGGCACCGCCATACCAGCCTGCGAAGCATTTTCCAGTAGGGCCGCGGCTCTGGCGACAGCTCCCACGCCCGAAGAGCCAGGAGGGAAAGCCGTGCCCCTTGGAAAGCTCTTTGGCAGCCGCTCGCGTGGTCCCACAGCCCGTGGTGCTGCGGGCTTTCCGGCGGCCGTCAGCCTCGGCGACACCGGCGCCCACGTGGCGCCGCCACGGCAGCCTACGAAGCATTTCCGGTAGGGCCGCGGCTCTGGCGACAGCTCCCACGCCCGAAGAGCCAGGAGGGAAAGCCGTGCCTCCTTGGAAAGCTCTTTGGCAGCCGCTCGCGTGGCCCCACAGCCCGTGGGGGCTGCGGGCTTTCCGGTGACCGTCAGCCTCGGCGACACTGGCGCCCACGTGGCGCCGCCACGGCAGCCTACGAAGCATTTTCCAGTAGGGCTGCGCCTCTGGCGACAGCTCCCACGCCCGAAGAGCCAGGAGGGAAAGGCGTGCCTGCTTGGAAAGCTCTTTGGCAGCCGCTCGCATGGCCCCACAGCCCGTGGGGCTGCGGGCTTTCCGGCGGCCGTCAGCCTCGGTGACACCGGCGCCCACGTGGCGCCGCCACGCCAGCCTGCGAAGCATTTTCCGGTAGGGCCGCGGCTCTGGCGACAGCTCCCACGCCCGAAGAGCCAGGAGGGAAAGCCGTGCCTCATTGGAAAGCTCTTTGGCAGGCGCTCGCGTGGCCCCACAGCCCGTGGGGCTGCGGGCTTTCCGGCGGCCGTCAGCCTCGCCGACACCGGCGCCCACGTGGCGCTACCACGCCAGACTGCAAAGCATTTTCCGGTAGGGCCGCGGCTCTGGCGACAGCTCCCACGCCCAAAGAGCCAGGAGGGAAAGCCGTGCCTCCTTGGAAAGCTCTTTGGCAGCCGCTCGCGTGGCCCCACAGCCCGTTGGGCTGCGGGCTTTCCGGCGGCCGTCAGCCTCGGCGACACCGGCGCCCACGTGGCGCGGCCACGCCAGCCTGCGAAGCATTTTCCGGTAGGGCCGCGGCTCTGGCGACAGCTCCCACGCCCGAAGAGCCAGGAGGGAAAGCCGTGCCTCCTTGGAAAGCTCTTTGGCAGCCGCTCGCGTGGCCCCACAGCCCGTGGGGCTGCGGGCTTTCCGGCGGCCGTCAGACTCGGCGACACCGGCGCCCACGTGGCGCCGCCGCGCCAGCCTGCGAAGCATTTTCCGGTAGGGCCGCGGCTCTGCCGACAGCTCCCACGCCCGAAGAGCCAGGAGGGAAAGCCGTGCCTCGTTGGAAAGCTCTTTGGCAGCCGCTCGCGTGGCCCCACAGCCCGTGGGGCTGCGGGCTTTCCGGCGGCCGTCAGCCTCGGCGACACCGGCGCCCACGTGGCGCCGCCACGCCAGCCTGCGAAGCATTTTCCGGTAGGGCCGTGGCTCTGGCGACAGCTCCCACGCCTGAAGAGCCAGGAGGGAAAGCCGTGCCTCGTTGGAAAGCTCTTTGGCAGCCGCTCGCGTGGCCCCACAGCCCGTGGGGCTGCGGGCTTTCCGGCGGCCGTCAGCCTCGGCGACACCGGCGCCCACGTGGCGCCGCCGCGCCAGCCTGCGAAGCATTTTCCGGTAGGGCCGCGGCTCTGGCGACAGCTCCCACGCCCGAAGAGCCAGGAGGGAAAGCCGTGCCTCGTTGGAAAGCTCTTTGGCAGGCGCTCGCGTGGCCCCACAGCCCGTGGGGCTGCGGGCTTTCCGGCGGCCGACAGCCTCGGCGACACCGGTGCCCACTTGGCGCCGCCACGCCAGCATACGAAGCATTTTCCGGTAGGGCCGCGGCTCTGGCGACAGCTCCCACGCCGGAAGAGCCAGGAGGGAAAGCTGTGCCTCCTTGGAAAACACTTTGGCAGCCGCTCGCGTGGCCCCACAGCCCGTGGGGCTGCGGGCTTTCCGGCGGCCGTCAGCCTCGGCGACACCGGCGCCCACGTGGCGCCGCCGCACCAGCCTGCGAAGCATTTTCCGGTAGGGCCGCGGCTCTGGCGACAGCTCCCACGCCCGAAGAGCCAGGAGGAAAGCCGCGCCTCGTTGGAAAGCTCTTTGGCAGCCGCTCGCGTGGCCCCACAGCCCGTGGGGCTGCGGGCTTTCCGGTGACCGTCAGCCTCGGCGACACCGGCGCCCACGTGGCGCTACCAGGCCAGCCTGCAAAGCATTTTCCGGTAGGGCCGCGGCTCTGGCGACAGCTCCCACGCCCGAAGAGCCAGGAGGGAAAGCCGTGCCTCGTTGGAAAGCTCTTTGGCAGCCGCTCGCGTGGCCCCACAGCCCGTGGGGCTGCGGGCTTTCCGGCGGCCGACAGACTCGGCGACACCGGCGCCCACGTGGCGCCGCCGCGCCAGCCTGCGAAGCATTTTCCGGTAGGGCCGCGGCTCTGGCGACAGCTCCCACGCCCGAAGAGCCAGGAGGGAAAGCCGTGCCTCGTTGGAAAGCTCTTTGGCAGCCGCTCGCGTGGCCCCACAGCCCGTGGGGCTGCGGGCTTTCCGGCGGCCGACAGCCTCGGCGACACCGGTGCCCACTTGGCGCCGCCACGCCAGCATACGAAGCATTTTCCGGTAGGGCCGCGGCTCTGGCGACAGCTCCCACGCCGGAAGAGCCAGGAGGGAAAGCTGTGCCTCCTTGGAAAACACTTTGGCAGCCGCTCGCGTGGCCCCACAGCCCGTGGGGCTGCGGGCTTTCCGGCGGCCGTCAGACTCGGCGACACCGGCGCCCACGTGGCGCCGCCGCGCCAGCCTGCGAAGCATTTTCCGGTAGGGCCACGGCTCTGGCGACAGCTCCCACGCCCGAAGAGCCAGGAGGGAAAGCCGCGCCTCGTTGGAAAGCTCTTTGGCAGCCGCTCGCGTGGCCCCACAGCCCGTGGGGCTGCGGGCTTTCCGGTGACCGTCAGCCTCGGCGACACCGGCGCCCACGTGGCGCTACCAGGCCAGCCTGCAAAGCATTTTCCGGTAGGGCCGCGGCTCTGGCGACAGCTCCCACGCCCGAAGAGCCAGGAGGGAAAGCCGTGCCTCGTTGGAAAGCTCTTTGGCAGCCGCTCGCGTGGCCCCACAGCCCGTGGGGCTGCGGGCTTTCCGGCGGCCGACAGACTCGGCAACACCGGCGCCCACGTGGCGCCGCCGCGCCAGCCTGCGAAGCATTTTCCGGTAGGGCCGCGGCTCTGCCGACAGCTCCCACGCCCAAAGAGCCAGGAGGGAAAGCCGTGCCTCGTTGGAAAGCTCTTTGGCAGCCGCTCGCGTGGCCCCACAGCCCGTGGGGCTGTGGGCTTTCCGGCGGCCGTCAGCCTCGGCGACACCGGCGCCCACGTGGCGCCGCCACGCCAGCCTGCGAAGCATTTTCCGGTAGGGCCGTGGCTCTGGGCGAACAGCTCCCACGCCTGAAGAGCCAGGAGGGAAAGCCGTGCCTCGTTGGAAAGCTCTTTGGCAGCCGCTCGCGTGGCCCCACAGCCCGTGGGGCTGCGGGCTTTCCGGTGACCGTCAGCCTCAGCGACACCGGCGCCCACGTGGCGCCGCCGCGCCAGCCTACGAAGCATTTTCCGGTAGGGCCGCGGCTCTGGCGACAGCTCCCACGCCCGAAGAGCCAGGAGGGAAAGCCGTGCCTCGTTGGAAAGCTCTTTGGCAGCCGCTCGCGTGGCCCCACAGCCCGTGGGGCTGCGGGCTTTCCGGCGGCCGACAGCCTCGGCGACACCGGTGCCCAGTTGGAGCCGCCACGCCAGCATACGAAGCATTTTCCGGTAGGGCCGCGGCTCTGGCGACAGCTCCCACGCCCGAAGAGCCAGGAGGGAAAGCCGTTCCTCCTTGGAAAGCTCTTTGGCAGCCACTCGCGTGGCCCCACAGCCCGTGGGGCTGCGGGCTTTCCGGCGGCCGTCAGACTCGGCGACACCGGCGCCCACGTGGCACCGCCGCGCTAGCCTTCGAAGCATTTTCCGGTAGGGCCGCGGCTCTGGCGACAGCTCGCACGCCCGAAGAAACAGGAGGGAAAGCCGTGCCTGCTTGGAAAGCTCTTTGGCAGCCGCTCACATGGCCCCACAGCCCGTGGGGCTGCGGGCTTTCCGGCGGCCGTCAGCCTCAGCGACACCTGCGACAACGTGGCGCCCCCGCGCCAGCCTGCGAAGCATTTTCCGGTAGGGCCGTGGCTCTGGCGACAGCTCCCACGCCCAAAGAGCCAGGAGGGAAAGCCGTGCCTCGTTGGAAAGCTCTTTGGCAGCTGCTCGCGTGGCCCCACAGCCCATGGGGCTGCGGGCTTTCCGGCAGCCGTCAGACTCGGCGACACCGGCGCCCACGTGGCACCGCCACACCAGCCTGCGAAGCATTTTCCGGTAGGGCCGCGGCTCTGGCGACAGCTCCCACGCCCAAAGAGCCAGGAGGGAAAGCCGTGCCTCCTTGGAAAGCTCTTTGGCAGCCGCTCGCGTGGCCCCACAGCCCGTGGGGCTGCGGGCTTTCCGGCGGCCGTCAGCCTCAGCGCCACCGGCGCCCACGTGGCGCCACCGCGCCAGCCTGCGAAGCATTTTCCAGTAGGGCCGCGGCTCTGGCGACAGCTCCCACGCCCAAAGAGCCAGGAGGGAAAGCCGTGCCTCGTTGGAAAGCTCTTTGGCAGCCGCTCGCGTGGCCCCACAGCCCGTGGGGCTGCGGGCTTTCCGGCGGCCGTCAGCCTCGGCGACACCGGTGCCCACTTGGCGCCGCCACGCCAGCCTACGAAGCATTTTCTGGTAGGGCCGCGGCTCTGGAAACAGCTCCCACGCCCGAAGAGCCAGGAGGGAAAGCCGTGCCTCCTTGGAAAGCTCTTTGGCAGCCACTCGCGTGGCCCCACAGCCCGTGGTGCTGCGGGCTTTCCGGCGGCCGTCAGCCTCGCGACACCGACGACCACGTGTCGCCGCTGCGCCAGCCTGCGAAGCATTTTACGGTAGGGCCGCGGCTCTGGCGACAGCTCCCACGCCCGAAGAACCAGGAGGGAAAGCCGTGCCTGCTTGGAAAGCTCTTTGGCAGCCGCTCACATGGCCCCACAGCCCGTGGGGCTGCGGGCTTTCCGGCGGCCGTCAGCCTCGGCGACACCTGCGACAACGTGGCGCCCCCGCGCCAGTCTTTGAAGCATTTTCCGGTAGGGCCGCGGCTCTGGCGACAGCTCCCACGCCCAAAGAGCCAGGAGGGAAAGCCGTGCCTCCTTGGAAAGCTCTTTGGCAGCCGCTCGCGTGGCCCCACAGCCCATTGGGCTGCGGGCTTTCCGGCGGCCGTCAGCCTCGGCGACACCGGCGCCCACGTGGCGCGGCCACGCCAGCCTGCGAAGCATTTTCCGGTAGGGCCGCGGCTCTGGCGACAGCTCCCACGCCCGAAGAGCCAGGAGGGAAAGCCGTGCCTCCTTGGAAAGCTCTTTGGCAGCCGCTCGCGTGGCCCCACAGCCCGTGGGGCTGCGGGCTTTCCGGCGGCCGTCAGCCTCGGCGACACCTGCGAAAACGTGGCGCCGCCGCGCCAGCCTGCGAAGCATTTTCCGGTAGGGCCGCGGCTCTGCCGACAGCTCCCACGCCCGAAGAGCCAGGAGGGAAAGCCGTGCCTCGTTGGAAAGCTCTTTGGCAGCCGCTCGCGTGGCCCCACAGCCCGTGGGGCTGCGGGCTTTCCGGCGGCCGTCAGCCTCGGCGACACCGGCGCCCACGTGGCGCCGCCACGCCAGCCTGCGAAGCATTTTCCGGTAGGGCCGTGGCTCTGGCGACAGCTCCCACGCCTGAAGAGCCAGGAGGGAAAGCCGTGCCTCGTTGGAAAGCTCTTTGGCAGCCGCTCGCGTGGCCCCACAGCCCGTGGGGCTGCGGGCTTTCCGGCGGCCGTCAGCCTCGGCGACACCGGCGCCCACGTGGCGCCGCCGCGCCAGCCTGCGAAGCATTTTCCGGTAGGGCCGCGGCTCTGGCGACAGCTCCCACGCCCGAAGAGCCAGGAGGGAAAGCCGTGCCTCGTTGGAAAGCTCTTTGGCAGCCGCTCGCGTGGCCCCACAGCCCGTGGGGCTGCGGGCTTTCCGGCGGCCGACAGCCTCGGCGACACCGGTGCCCACTTGGCGCCGCCACGCCAGCATACGAAGCATTTTCCGGTAGGGCCGCGGCTCTGGCGACAGCTCCCACGCCGGAAGAGCCAGGAGGGAAAGCTGTGCCTCCTTGGAAAACACTTTGGCAGCCGCTCGCGTGGCCCCACAGCCCGTGGGGCTGCGGGCTTTCCGGCGGCCGTCAGCCTCGGCGACACCGGCGCCCACGTGGCGCCGCCGCGCCAGCCTGCGAAGCATTTTCCGGTAGGGCCGCGGCTCTGGCGACAGCTCCCACGCCCAAAGAGCCAGGAGGGAAAGCCGCGCCTCGTTGGAAAGCTCTTTGGCAGCCGCTCGCGTGGCCCCACAGCCCGTGGGGCTGCGGGCTTTCCGGCGGCCGTCAGCCTCGGCGACACCGGCGCCCACGTGGCGCTACCAGGCCAGCCTGCAAAGCATTTTCCGGTAGGGCCGCGGCTCTGGCGACAGCTCCCACGCCCGAAGAGCCAGGAGGGAAAGCCGTGCCTCGTTGGAAAGCTCTTTGGCAGCCGCTCGCGTGGCCCCACAGCCCGTGGGGCTGCGGGCTTTCCGGCGGCCGACAGACTCGGCGACACCGGCGCCCACGTGGCGCCGCCGCGCCAGCCTGCGAAGCATTTTCCGGTAGGGCCGCGGCTCTGCCGACAGCTCCCACGCCCGAAGAAACAGGAGGGAAAGCCGTGCCTGCTTGGAAAGCTCTTTGGCAGCCGCTCACATGGCCCCACAGCCCGTGGGGCTGCGGGCTTTCCGGCGGCCGTCAGCCTCAGCGACACCTGCGACAACGTGGCGCCCCCGCGCCAGCCTGCGAAGCATTTTCCGGTAGGGCCGCGGCTCTGGCGACAGCTCCCACGCCCAAAGAGCCAGGAGGGAAAGCCGTGCCTCGTTGGAAAGCTCTTTGGCAGCCGCTCGCGTGGCCCCACAGCCCGTGGGGCTGCGGGCTTTCCGGCGGCCGTCAGCCTCGGCGACACCGGTGCCCACTTGGCGCCGCCACGCCAGCCTACGAAGCATTTTCTGGTAGGGCCGCGGCTCTGGCGACAGCTCCCACGCCCGAAGAGCCAGGAGGGAAAGCCGTGCCTCCTTGGAAAGCTCTTTGGCAGCCGCTCGCGTGGCCCCACAGCCCGTGGTGCTGCGGGCTTTCCGGCGGCCGTCAGCCTCGCGACACCGACGACCACGTGTCGTCGCTGCGCCAGCCTGCGAAGCATTTTCCGGTAGGGCCGCGGCTCTGGCGACAGCTCCCACGCCCGAAGAACCAGGAGGGAAAGCCGTGCCTGCTTGGAAAGCTCTTTGGCAGCCGCTCACATGGCCCCACAGCCCGTGGGGCTGCGGGCTTTCCGGCGGCCGTCAGCCTCGGCGACACCTGCGACAACGTGGCGCCCCCGCGCCAGCCTGCAAAGCATTTTCCGGTAGGGCCGCGGCTCTGGCGACAGCTCCCACGCCCGAAGAGCCAGGAGGGAAAGCCGTGCCTCCTTGGAAAGCTCTTTGGCAGCCGCTCGCGTGGCCCCACAGCCCGTGGGGCTGCGGGCTTTCCGGCGGCCGTCAGCCTCGGCGACACCGGTGCCCACTTGGCGCCGCCACGCCAGCCTACGAAGCATTTTCTGGTAGGGCCGCGGCTCTGGCGACAGCTCCCACGCCCGAAGAGCCAGGAGGGAAAGCCGTGCCTCCTTGGAAAGCTCTTTGGCAGCGACTCGCGTGGCCCCACAGCCCGTGGGGCTGCGGGCTTTCCGGCGGCCGTCAGACTCGGCGACACCGGCGCCCACGTGGCACCGCCGCGCCAGCCTGCGAAGCATTTTCCGGTAGGGCCGCGGCTCTGGCGACAGCTCGCACGCCCGAAGAACCAGGAGGGAAAGCCGTGCCTCCTTGGAAAGCTCTTTGGCAGCCACTCACATGGCCCCACAGCCCGTGGGGCTGCGGGCTTTCCGGCGGCCGTCAGCCTCGGCGACACCTGCGACAACGTGGCGCCGCCACGGCAGCCTACGAAGCATTTTCCGGTAGGGCCGCGGCTCTGGCGACAGTTCCCACGCCCGAAGAGCCAGGAGGGAAAGCCGTGCCTCGTTGGAAAGCTCTTTGGCAGCCGCTCGCGTGGCCCCACAGCCCGTGGGGCTGTGGGCTTTCCGGCGGCCGTCAGCCTCGGCGACACCGGCGCCCACGTGGCACCGCCATACCAGCCTGCGAAGCATTTTCCAGTAGGGCCGCGGCTCTGGCGACAGCTCCCACGCCCGAACAGCCAGGAGGGAAAGCCGTGCCCCTTGGAAAGCTCTTTGGCAGCCGCTCGCGTGGTCCCACAGCCCGTGGTGCTGCGGGCTTTCCGGCGGCCGTCAGCCTCGGCGACACCGGCGCCCACGTGGCGCCGCCACGGCAGCCTACGAAGCATTTTCCGGTAGGGCCGCGGCTCTGGCGACAGCTCCCACGCCCGAAGAGCCAGGAGGGAAAGCCGTGCCTCCTTGGAAAGCTCTTTGGCAGCCGCTCGCGTGGCCCCACAGCCCGTGGGGCTGCGGGCTTTCCGGTGACCGTCAGCCTCGGCGACACTGGCGCCCACGTGGCGCCGCCACGGCAGCCTACGAAGCATTTTCCAGTAGGGCTGCGCCTCTGGCGACAGCTCCCACGCCCGAAGAGCCAGGAGGGAAAGGCGTGCCTGCTTGGAAAGCTCTTTGGCAGCCGCTCGCATGGCCCCACAGCCCGTGGGGCTGCGGGCTTTCCGGCGGCCGTCAGCCTCGGTGACACCGGCGCCCACGTGGCGCCGCCACGCCAGCCTGCGAAGCATTTTCCGGTAGGGCCGCGGCTCTGGCGACAGCTCCCACGCCCGAAGAGCCAGGAGGGAAAGCCGTGCCTCATTGGAAAGCTCTTTGGCAGGCGCTCGCGTGGCCCCACAGCCCGTGGGGCTGCGGGCTTTCCGGCGGCCGTCAGCCTCGCCGACACCGGCGCCCACGTGGCGCTACCACGCCAGACTGCAAAGCATTTTCCGGTAGGGCCGCGGCTCTGGCGACAGCTCCCACGCCCAAAGAGCCAGGAGGGAAAGCCGTGCCTCCTTGGAAAGCTCTTTGGCAGCCGCTCGCGTGGCCCCACAGCCCGTTGGGCTGCGGGCTTTCCGGCGGCCGTCAGCCTCGGCGACACCGGCGCCCACGTGGCGCGGCCACGCCAGCCTGCGAAGCATTTTCCGGTAGGGCCGCGGCTCTGGCGACAGCTCCCACGCCCGAAGAGCCAGGAGGGAAAGCCGTGCCTCCTTGGAAAGCTCTTTGGCAGCCGCTCGCGTGGCCCCACAGCCCGTGGGGCTGCGGGCTTTCCGGCGGCCGTCAGACTCGGCGACACCGGCGCCCACGTGGCGCCGCCGCGCCAGCCTGCGAAGCATTTTCCGGTAGGGCCGCGGCTCTGCCGACAGCTCCCACGCCCGAAGAGCCAGGAGGGAAAGCCGTGCCTCGTTGGAAAGCTCTTTGGCAGCCGCTCGCGTGGCCCCACAGCCCGTGGGGCTGCGGGCTTTCCGGCGGCCGTCAGCCTCGGCGACACCGGCGCCCACGTGGCGCCGCCACGCCAGCCTGCGAAGCATTTTCCGGTAGGGCCGTGGCTCTGGCGACAGCTCCCACGCCTGAAGAGCCAGGAGGGAAAGCCGTGCCTCGTTGGAAAGCTCTTTGGCAGCCGCTCGCGTGGCCCCACAGCCCGTGGGGCTGCGGGCTTTCCGGCGGCCGTCAGCCTCGGCGACACCGGCGCCCACGTGGCGCCGCCGCGCCAGCCTGCGAAGCATTTTCCGGTAGGGCCGCGTCTCTGGCGACAGCTCCCACGCCCGAAGAGCCAGGAGGGAAAGCCGTGCCTCGTTGGAAAGCTCTTTGGCAGGCGCTCGCGTGGCCCCATAGCCCGTGGGGCTGCGGGCTTTCCGGCGGCCGACAGCCTCGGCGACACCGGTGCCCACTTGGCGCCGCCACGCCAGCATACGAAGCATTTTCCGGTAGGGCCGCGGCTCTGGCGACAGCTCCCACGCCGGAAGAGCCAGGACGGAAAGCTGTGCCTCCTTGGAAAACACTTTGGCAGCCGCTCGCGTGGCCCCACAGCCCGTGGGGCTGCGGGCTTTCCGGCGGCCGTCAGCCTCGGCGACACCGGCGCCCACGTGGCGCCGCCGCACCAGCCTGCGAAGCATTTTCCGGTAGGGCCGCGGCTCTGGCGACACCTCCCACGCCCGAAGAGCCAGGAGGGAAAGCCGCGCCTCGTTGGAAAGCTCTTTGGCAGCCGCTCGCGTGGCCCCACAGCCCGTGGGGCTGCGGGCTTTCCGGTGACCGTCAGCCTCGGCGACACCGGCGCCCACGTGGCGCTACCAGGCCAGCCTGCAAAGCATTTTCCGGTAGGGCCGCGGCTCTGGCGACAGCTCCCACGCCCGAAGAGCCAGGAGGGAAAGCCGTGCCTCGTTGGAAAGCTCTTTGGCAGCCGCTCGCGTGGCCCCACAGCCCGTGGGGCTGCGGGCTTTCCGGCGGCCGACAGACTCGGCGACACCGGCGCCCACGTGGCGCCGCCGCGCCAGCCTGCGAAGCATTTTCCGGTAGGGCCGCGGCTCTGGCGACAGCTCCCACGCCCGAAGAGCCAGGAGGGAAAGCCGTGCCTCGTTGGAAAGCTCTTTGGCAGCCGCTCGCGTGGCCCCACAGCCCGTGGGGCTGCGGGCTTTCCGGCGGCCGACAGCCTCGGCGACACCGGTGCCCACTTGGCGCCGCCACGCCAGCATACGAAGCATTTTCCGGTAGGGCCGCGGCTCTGGCGACAGCTCCCACGCCGGAAGAGCCAGGAGGGAAAGCTGTGCCTCCTTGGAAAACACTTTGGCAGCCGCTCGCGTGGCCCCACAGCCCGTGGGGCTGCGGGCTTTCCGGCGGCCGTCAGACTCGGCGACACCGGCGCCCACGTGGCGCCGCCGCGCCAGCCTGCGAAGCATTTTCCGGTAGGGCCACGGCTCTGGCGACAGCTCCCACGCCCGAAGAGCCAGGAGGGAAAGCCGCGCCTCGTTGGAAAGCTCTTTGGCAGCCGCTCGCGTGGCCCCACAGCCCGTGGGGCTGCGGGCTTTCCGGTGACCGTCAGCCTCGGCGACACCGGCGCCCACGTGGCGCTACCAGGCCAGCCTGCAAAGCATTTTCCGGTAGGGCCGCGGCTCTGGCGACAGCTCCCACGCCCGAAGAGCCAGGAGGGAAAGCCGTGCCTCGTTGGAAAGCTCTTTGGCAGCCGCTCGCGTGGCCCCACAGCCCGTGGGGCTGTGGGCTTTCCGGCGGCCGTCAGCCTCGGCGACACCGGCGCCCACGTGGCGCCGCCACGCCAGCCTGCGAAGCATTTTCCGGTAGGGCCGTGGCTCTGGCGACAGCTCCCACGCCTGAAGAGCCAGGAGGGAAAGCCGTGCCTCGTTGGAAAGCTCTTTGGCAGCCGCTCGCGTGGCCCCACAGCCCGTGGGGCTGCGGGCTTTCCGGTGACCGTCAGCCTCAGCGACACCGGCGCCCACGTGGCGCCGCCGCGCCAGCCTACGAAGCATTTTCCGGTAGGGCCGCGGCTCTGGCGACAGCTCCCACGCCCGAAGAGCCAGGAGGGAAAGCCGTGCCTCGTTGGAAAGCTCTTTGGCAGCCGCTCGCGTGGCCCCACAGCCCGTGGGGCTGCGGGCTTTCCGGCGGCCGACAGCCTCGGCGACACCGGTGCCCAGTTGGAGCCGCCACGCCAGCATACGAAGCATTTTCCGGTAGGGCCGCGGCTCTGGCGACAGCTCCCACGCCCGAAGAGCCAGGAGGGAAAGCCGTGCCTCCTTGGAAAGCTCTTTGGCAGCCACTCGCGTGGCCCCACAGCCCGTGGGGCTGCGGGCTTTCCGGCGGCCGTCAGACTCGGCGACACCGGCGCCCACGTGGCACCGCCGCGCTAGCCTTCGAAGCATTTTCCGGTAGGGCCGCGGCTCTGGCGACAGCTCGCACGCCCGAAGAAACAGGAGGGAAAGCCGTGCCTGCTTGGAAAGCTCTTTGGCAGCCGCTCACATGGCCCCACAGCCCGTGGGGCTGCGGGCTTTCCGGCGGCCGTCAGCCTCAGCGACACCTGCGACAACGTGGCGCCCCCGCGCCAGCCTGCGAAGCATTTTCCGGTAGGGCCGTGGCTCTGGCGACAGCTCCCACGCCCAAAGAGCCAGGAGGGAAAGCCGTGCCTCGTTGGAAAGCTCTTTGGCAGCTGCTCGCGTGGCCCCACAGCCCATGGGGCTGCGGGCTTTCCGGCAGCCGTCAGACTCGGCGACACCGGCGCCCACGTGGCACCGCCACACCAGCCTGCGAAGCATTTTCCGGTAGGGCCGCGGCTCTGGCGACAGCTCCCACGCCCGAAGAGCCAGGAGGGAAAGCCGTGCCTCCTTGGAAAGCTCTTTGGCAGCCACTCGCGTGGCCCCACAGCCCGTGGGGCTGCGGGCTTTCCGGCGGCCGTCAGCCTCAGCGCCACCGGCGCCCACGTGGCGCCACCGCGCCAGCCTGCGAAGCATTTTCCGGTAGGGCCGCGGCTCTGGCGACAGCTCCCACGCCCAAAGAGCCAGGAGGGAAAGCCGTGCCTCCTTGGAAAGCTCTTTGGCAGCCGCTCGCGTGGCCCCACAGCCCGTGGGGCTGCGGGCTTTCCGGCGGCCGTCAGCCTCGGCGACACCGGTGCCCACTTGGCGCCGCCACGCCAGCCTACGAAGCATTTTCTGGTAGGGCCGCGGCTCTGGAAACAGCTCCCACGCCCGAAGAGCCAGGAGGGAAAGCCGTGCCTCCTTGGAAAGCTCTTTGGCAGCCACTCGCGTGGCCCCACAGCCCGTGGTGCTGCGGGCTTTCCGGCGGCCGTCAGCCTCGCGACACCGACGACCACGTGTCGCCGCTGCGCCAGCCTGCGAAGCATTTTACGGTAGGGCCGCGGCTCTGGCGACAGCTCCCACGCCCGAAAGGCCAGGAGGGAAAGCCGTGCCTCCTTGGAAAGCTCTTTGGCAGCCGCTCGCGTGGCCCCACAGCCCGTGGGGCTGCGGGCTTTCCGGCGGCCGTCAGCCTCGGTGACACCGGCGCCCACGTGGCGCCGCCGCGCCAGCCTGCAAAGCATTTTCCAGTAGGGCCGCGGCTCTGGCGACAGCTCCCACGCCCGAAGAGCCAGGAGGGAAAGCCGTGCCTCCTTGGAAAGCTCTTTGGCAGCCGCTCGCGTGGCCCCACAGCCCGTGGGGCTGCGGGCTTTCCAGCGGCCATCAGCCTCGGCGACACCTGCGACAACGTGGCGCCGCCACGCCAGCCTGCAAAGCATTTTCCGGTAGGGCCGTGGCTCTGGCGACAGCTCCCACGCCTGAAGAGCCAGGAGGGAAAGCCGTGCCTCATTGGAAAGCTCTTTGGCAGCCGCTCGCGTGGCCCCACAGCCCGTGGGGCTGCGGGTTTTCCGGCGGCCGTCAGACTCGGCGACACCGGCGCCCACGTGGCACCGCCGCGCCAGCCTGCAAAGCATTTTCCAGTAGGGCCGCGGCTCTGGCGAAAGCTCCCACGCCCGAAGAGCCAGGAGGGAAAGCCGTGCCTCGTTGGAAAGCTCTTTGGCAGCCGCTCGCGTGGCCCCACAGCCCGTGGGGCTGCGGGCTTTCCGGCGGCCGTCAGCCTCGGCGACACCGGTGCCCACTTGGCGCCGCCACGCCAGCCTGCGAAGCATTTTCTGGTAGGGCCGCGGCTCTGGCGACAGCTCCCACGCCCGAAGAGCCAGGAGGGAAAGCCGTGCCTCCTTGGAAAGCTCTTTGGCAGCCGCTCGCGTGGCCCCACAGCCCGTGGGGCTGCGGGCCTTCCAGCGGCCGTCAGCCTCGGCGACACCGGCGCCCACTTGGCAGCGCCATACCAGCCTGCGAAGCATTTTCCAGTAGGGCCGCGGCTCTGGCGACACCTCCCACGCCCGAAGAGCCAGGAGGGAAAGCCGTGCCCCCTTGGAAAGCTCTTTGGCAGACGCTCGCGTGGCCCCACAGCCCGTGGGGCTGCGGGCTTTCCGGCGGCCGTCAGCCTCGGTGCCACCGGCGCACACGTGGCGCCGCCGCGCTAGCCTGCGAAGCATTTTCCGGTAGGGCCGCGGCTCTGGCGACAGCTCCCACGCCCGAAGAGCCAGGAGGGAAAGCCGCGCCTCGTTGGAAAGCTCTTTGGCAGCCGCTCGCGTGGCCCCACAGCCCGTGGGGCTGCGGGCTTTCCGGTGACCGTCAGCCTCGGCGACACCGGCGCCCACGTGGCGCTACCAGGCCAGCCTGCAAAGCATTTTCCGGTAGGGCCGCGGCTCTGGCGACAGCTCCCACGCCCGAAGAGCCAGGAGGGAAAGCCGTGCCTCCTTGGAAAGCTCTTTGGCAGCCGCTCGCGTGGCCCCACAGCCCGTGGGGCTGCGGGCTTTCCGGCGGCCGTCAGCCTCGCCGACACCGGCGCCCACGTGGCGCCGCCACGCCAGACTGCAAAGCATTTTCCGGTAGGGCCGCGGCTCTGGCGACAGCTCCCACGCCCGAAGAGCCAGGAGGGAAAGCCGTGCCTCCTTGGAAAGCTCTTTGGCAGCCGCTCGCGTGGCCCCACAGCCCGTTGGGCCGCGGGCTTTCCGGCGGCCGTCAGCCTCGGCGACACCGGCGCCCACGTGGCGCGGCCACGCCAGCCTGCGAAGCATTTTCCGGTAGGGCCGCGGCTCTGGCGACAGCTCCCACGCCCGAAGAGCCAGGAGGGAAAGCCGTGCCTCCTTGGAAAGCTCTTTGGCAGCAGCTCGCGTGGCCCCACAGCCCGTGGGGCTGCGGGCGTTCCGGCGGGCATGAGCCTCGGCGACACCGGCGCACACGTGGCACCGCCACACCAGCCTGTGAAGCATTTTCCAGTAGGGCCGCGGCTCTGGCGACAGCTCCCACGCCCGAAGAGCCAGGAGGGAAAGCCGTGCCTGCTTGGAAAGTTCTTTGGCAGCCGCTCGCGTGGCCCCAAAGCCCGTGGGGCTGCGGGCTTTCCGGCGGCCGTCAGCCTCGGTGACACCGGCGCCCACGTGGCACCTCCGCGCCAGCCTGCGAAGCATTTTCCGGTAGGGCCGCGGCTCTGGCGACAGCTCCCACGCCCGAAGAGCCAGGAGGGAAAGCCGTGCCTCGTTGGAAAGCTCTTTGGCAGCCGCTCGCGTGGCCCCACAGCCCGTGGGGCTGCGGGCTTTCCGGCGGCCATCAGCCTCGGCGACACCGGCGCCCACGTGGCGCCGCCGCGCCAGCCTGCAAAGCATTTTCCAGTAGGGCCGCGGCTCTGGCAACAGCTCCCACGCCCGAAGAGCCAGGAGGGAAAGCCGTGCCTGCTTGGAAAGCTCTTTGGCAGCCGCTCGCGTGGCCCCACAGCCCGTGGGGCTGTGGGCTTTCCGGCGGCCGTCAGCCTCGGCGACACCGGCGCCCACGTGGCGCCGCCACGCCAACCTCCGAAGCATTTTCCGGTAGGGCCGTGGCTCTGGCGACAGCTCCCACGCCAGAAGAGCCAGGAGGGAAAGCCGTGCCTGCTTGGAAAGCTCTTTGGCAGCCGCTCGCGTGGCCCCACAGCCCGTGGGGCTGCGGGCTTTCCGGCGGCCGTCAGACTAAACGCCACCGGCGCCCACGTGGCGCCAGCGCGCCAGCCTGCGAAGCATTTTCCGGTAGGGCCGCGGCTCTGGCGACAGCTCCCACGCCTGAAGAGCCAAGAGGGAAAGCCGTGCCTCGTTGGAAAGCTCTTTGGCAGCCGCTCGCGTGGCCCCACAGCCCGTGGGGCTGTGGGCTTTCCGGCGGCCGTCAGACTCGGCGACACCGGCGCCCACGTGGCACCGCCACACCAGCCTGCGAAGCATTTTCCAGTAGGGCCGCGGCTCTGGCGACACCTCCCACGCCCGAAGAGCCAGGAGGGAAAGCCGTGCCTCAGTGGAAAGCTCTTTGGCAGCCGCTCGCGTGGCCCCACAGCCCGTGGGGCTGCGGGCTTTCCGGCGGCCGTCAGCCTCGGCGACACCGGCGCCCACGTATCGCCACCGCGCCAGCCTGCGAAGCATTTTCCGGTAGGGCCGCGGCTCTGGCGACAACTCCCACGCCCGAAGAGCCAGGAGGGAAAGCCGTGCCTCCTTGGAAAGCTCTTTGGCAGCAGCTCGCGTGGCCCCACAGCCCGTGGGGCTGCGGGCTTTCCGGCGGGCATGAGCCTCGGCGACACCGGCGCCCACGTGGCACCGCCACACCAGCCTGTGAAGCATTTTCCAGTAGGGCCGCGGCTCTGGCGACAGCTCCCACGCCCGAAGAGCCAGGAGGGAAAGCCGTGCCTGCTTGGAAAGTTCTTTGGCAGCCGCTCGCGTGGCCCCAAAGCCCGTGGGGCTGCGGGCTTTCCGGCGGCCGTCAGCCTCGGCGACACCGGCGCCCACGTGGCACCTCCGCGCCAGCCTGCGAAGCATTTTCCGGTAGGGCCGCGGCTCTGGCGACAGCTCCCACGCCCGAAGAGCCAGGAGGGAAAGCCGTGCCTCCTTGGAAAGCTCTTTGGCAGCCGCTCGCGTGGCCCCACAGCCTGTGGGGCTGTGGGCTTTCCGGCGGCCGTCAGCCTCGGCGACACCGGCGCCCACGTGGCGCTGCCACGCCAACCTCCGAAGCATTTTCCGGTAGGGCCGTGGCTCTGGCGACAGCTCCCACGCCCGAAGAGCCAGGAGGGAAAGCCGTGCCTCCTTGGAAAGCTCTTTGGCAGCCGCTCGCGTGGCCCCACATCCCGTGGGGCTGCGGGCTTTCCGGCGGCCGTCAGACTAAACGCCACCGGCGCCCACGTGGCGCCAGCGCGCCAGCCTGCGAAGCATTTTCCGGTAGGGCCGCGGCTCTGGCGACAGCTCCCACGCCTGAAGAGCCAGGAGGGAAAGCCGTGCCTCGTTGGAAAGCTCTTTGGCAGCCGCTCGCGTGGCCCCACAGCCCGTGGGGCTGTGGGCTTTCCGGCGGCCGTCAGCCTCGGCGACACCGGCGCCCATGTGGCGCCGCCACGCCAGCCTGCGAAGCATTTTCCGGTAGGGCCGTGGCTCTGGCGACAGCTCCCACGCCTGAAGAGCCAGGAGGGAAATCCGTGCCTCATTGGAAAGCTCTTTGACAGCCGCTCGCGTGGCCCCACAGCCCGTGGGGCTGCGGGTTTTCCGGCGGCCGTCAGACTCGGCGACACCGGCGCCCACGTGGCACCGCCACACCAGCCTGCGAAGCATTTTCCAGTAGGGCCGCGGCTCTGGCGACACCTCCCACGCCCGAAGAGCCAGGAGGGAAAGCCGTGCCTGCTTGGAAAGCTCTTTGGCAGCCGCTCACATGGCCCCACAGCCCGTGGGGCTGCGGGCTTTCCGGCGGCCGTCAGCCTCAGCGACACCTGCGACAACGTGGCGCCCCCGCGCCAGCCTGCGAAGCATTTTCCGGTAGGGCCGCGGCTCTGGCGACAGCTCCCACGCCCGAAGAGCCAGGAGGGAAAGCCGTGCCTCCTTGGAAAGCTCTTTGGCAGCCGCTCGCGTGGCCCCACAGCCCGTGGGGCTGCGCGCTTTCTGGCGGCCGTCAGCCTCGGCGACACCGGCGCCCACTTGGCACCGCCATACCAGCCTGCGAAGCATTTTCCAGTAGGGCCGCGGCTCTGGCGACACCTCCCACGCCCGAAGAGCCAGGAGGGAAAGCCGTGCCCCCTTGGAAAGCTCTTTGGCAGCCGCTCGCGTGGCCCCACAGCCCGTGGGGCTGCGGGCTTTCCGGGGGCCATCAGCCTCGGCGACACCGGCGCACACGTGGCGCCGCCACGGCAGCCCGCGAAGCATTTTCCGGTAGGGCCGCGGCTCTGGCGACAGCTCCCACGCCCGAAGAGCCAGGAGGGAAAGCCGCGCCTCGTTGGAAAGCTCTTTGGCAGCCGCTCGCATGGCCCCACAGCCCGTGGGGCTGCGGGCTTTCCGGTGACCGTCAGCCTCGGCGACACCGGCGCCGACGTGGCGCTACCAGGCCAGCCTGCAAAGCATTTTCCGGTAGGGCCGCGGCTCTGGCGACAGCTCCCACGCCCGAAGAGCCAGGAGGGAAAGCCGTGCCTCGTTGGAAAGCTCTTTGGCAGCCGCTCGCGTGGCCCCACAGCCCGTGGGGCTGCGGGCTTTCCGGCGGCCGACAGCCTCGGCCACACCGGCGCCCACATGGCGCCGCCACGCCAGCCTGTGAAGCATTTTCCGGTAGGGCCGCGGCTCTGGCGACAGCTCCCACGCCCGAAGAGCCAGGAGGGAAAGCCGTGCCTGCTTGGAAAGCTCTTTGGCAGCCGCTCGCGTGGCTCCACAGCCCGTGGGGCTGCGGGCTTTCCGGCGGCCGTCAGACTCGGCGACACCTTTGCCCACTTGGCGCCGCCACGCCAGCCTGCGAAGCATTTTCCAGTAGGGCCGCGGCTCTGGCGACAGCTCCCACGCCCGAAGAGCCAGGAGGGAAAGCCGTGCCTCCTTGGAAAGCTCTTTGGCAGCCGCTCGCGTGGCCCCACAGCCCGTGGGGCTGCGGGCTTTCCGGCGGCCGTCAGACTCAGCGCCACCGGCGCCCACGTGGCGCCACCGCGCCAGCCTGCGAAGCATTTTCCGGTAGGGCCGCGGCTCTGGCGACAGCTCCCACGCCTGAAGAGCCAGGAGGGAAAGCCGTGCCTCGTTGGAAAGCTCTTTGGCAGCCGCTCGCGTGGCCCCACAGCCCGTGGGGCTGCGGGCTTTCCGGCGGGCATCAGCCTCGGCGACACCGGCGCCCACGTGGCACCGCCACACCAGCCTGTGAAGCATTTTCCAGTAGGGCCGCGGCTCTGGCGACAGCTCCCACGCCCGAAGAGCCAGGAGGGAAAGCCGTGACTGCTTGGAAAGTCCTTTGGCAGCCGCTCGCGTGGCCCCAAAGCCCGTGGGGCTGCGGGCTTTCCGGCGGCCGTCAGCCTCGGCGACACCGGCGCCCACGTGGCACCTCCGCGCCAGCCTGCGAAGCATTTTCCGGTAGGGCCGCGGCTCTGGCGACAGCTCCCACGCCCGAAGAGCCAGGAGGGAAAGCCGTGCCTCCTTGGAAAGCTCTTTGGCAGCCGCTCGCGTGGCCCCACAGCCCGTGGGGCTGCGGGCTTTCCGGCGGCCGTCAGACTCGGCGACACCGGCGCCCAAGTGGCGCCGCCACGCCAGCCTGCGAAGCATTTTCCAGTAGGGCCGCGGATCTGGCGACAGCTCCCACGCCCGAAGAGCCAGGAGGGAAAGCCGTGCCTCCTTGGAAAGCTCTTTGGCAGCCGCTCGCGTGGCCCCACAGCCCGTGGGGCTGCGGGCTTTCCGGCGGCCGTCAGACTCAGCGCCACCGGGGCCCACGTGGCGCCACCGCGCCAGCCTGCGAAGCATTTTCCGGTAGGGCCGCGGCTCTGGCGACAGCTCCCACGCCTGAAGAGCCAGGAGGGAAAGCCGTGCCTCGTTGGAAAGCTCTTTGGCAGCCGCTCGCGTGGCCCCACAGCCCGTGGGGCTGCGGGCTTTCCGGCGGCCGTCAGCCTCGGCGACACCGGCGCCCACGTGGCGCCGCCACGCCAGCCTGCGAAGCATTTTCCGGTAGGGCCGCGGCTCTGGCGACAGCTTCCACTCCTGAAGAGCCAGGAGGGAAAGCCGTGCCTCATTGGAAAGCTCTTTGGCAGCCGCTCGCGTGGCCCCACAGCCCGTGGGGCTGCGGGCTTTCCAGCGGCCGTCAGACTCGGCGACACCGGCGCCCACGTGGCGCCGCCGCGCCAGCCTGCGAAGCATTTTCCGGTAGGGCCGCGGCTCTGCCGACAGCTCCCACGCCCGAAGAGCCAGGAGGGAAAGCCGTGCCTCGTTGGAAAGCTCTTTGGCAGCCGCTCGCGTGGCCCCACAGCCCGTGGGGCTGCGGGCTTTCCGGCGGCCGTCAGCCTCGGCGACACCGGCGCCCACGTGGCGCCGCCACGCCAGCCTGCGAAGCATTTTCCGGTAGGGCCGTGGCTCTGGCGACAGCTCCCACGCCTGAAGAGCCAGGAGGGAAAGCCGTGCCTCGTTGGAAAGCTCTTTGGCAGCCGCTCGCGTGGCCCCACAGCCCGTGGGGCTGCGGGCTTTCCGGCGGCCGTCAGCCTCGGCGACACCGGCGCCCACGTGGCGCCGCCGCGCCAGCCTGCGAAGCATTTTCCGGTAGGGCCGCGGCTCTGGCGACAGCTCCCACGCCCGAAGAGCCAGGAGGGAAAGCCGTGCCTCCTTGGAAAGCTCTTTGGCAGCCACTCGCGTGGCCCCACAGCCCGTGGGGCTGCGGGCTTTCCGGCGGCCATCAGCCTCGGCGACACCGGCGCCCACGTGGCACCGCCGCGCTAGCCTTCGAAGCATTTTCCGGTAGGGCCGCGGCTCTGGCGACAGCTCGCACGCCCGAAGAAACAGGAGGGAAAGCCGTGCCTGCTTGGAAAGCTCTTTGGCAGCCGCTCACATGGCCCCACAGCCCGTGGGGCTGCGGGCTTTCCGGCGGCCGTCAGCCTCAGCGACACCTGCGACAACGTGGCGCCCCCGCGCCAGCCTGCGAAGCATTTTCCGGTAGGGCCGCGGCTCTGGCGACAGCTCCCACGCCCAAAGAGCCAGGAGGGAAAGCCGTGCCTCGTTGGAAAGCTCTTTGGCAGCCACTCGCGTGGCCCCACAGCCCATGGGGCTGCGGGCTTTCCGGCAGCCGTCAGACTCGGCGACACCGGCGCCCACGTGGCACCGCCACACCAGCCTGCGAAGCATTTTCCGGTAGGGCCGCGGCTCTGGCGACAGCTCCCACGCCCGAAGAGCCAGGAGGGAAAGCCGTGCCTCCTTGGAAAGCTCTTTGGCAGCCGCTCGCGTGGCCCCACAGCCCGTGGGGCTGCGGGCTTTCCGGCGGCCGTCAGACTCAGCGCCACCGGCGCCCACGTGGCGCCACCGCGCCAGCCTGCGAAGCATTTTCCGGTAGGGCCGCGGCTCTGGCGACAGCTCCCACGCCTGAAGAGCCAGGAGGGAAAGCCGTGCCTCGTTGGAAAGCTCTTTGGCAGCCGCTCGCGTGGCCCCACAGCCCGTGGGGCTGCGGGCTTTCCGGCGGGCATCAGCCTCGGCGACACCGGCGCCCACGTGGCACCGCCACACCACCCTGTGAAGCATTTTCCAGTAGGGCCGCGGCTCTGGCGACAGCTCCCACGCCCGAAGAGCCAGGAGGGAAAGCCGTGCCTGCTTGGAAAGTCCTTTGGCAGCCGCTCGCGTGGCCCCAAAGCCCGTGGGGCTGCGGGCTTTCCGGCGGCCGTCAGCCTCGGCGACACCGGCGCCCACGTGGCACCTCCGCGCCAGCCTGCGAAGCATTTTCCGGTAGGGCCGCGGCTCTGGCGACAGCTCCCACGCCCGAAGAGCCAGGAGGGAAAGCCGTGCCTCGTTGGAAAGCTCTTTGGCAGCCGCTCGCGTGGCCCCACAGCCCGTGGGGCTGCGGGCTTTCCGGCGGCCGTCAGACTCGGCGACACCGGCGCCCAAGTGGCGCCGCCACGCCAGCCTGCGAAGCATTTTCCAGTAGGGCCGCGGATCTGGCGACAGCTCCCACGCCCGAAGAGCCAGGAGGGAAAGCCGTGCCTCCTTGGAAAGCTCTTTGGCAGCCGCTCGCGTGGCCCCACAGCCCGTGGGGCTGCGGGCTTTCCGGCGGCCGTCAGACTCAGCGCCACCGGGGCCCACGTGGCGCCACCGCGCCAGCCTGCGAAGCATTTTCCGGTAGGGCCGCGGCTCTGGCGACAGCTCCCACGCCTGAAGAGCCAGGAGGGAAAGCCGTGCCTCGTTGGAAAGCTCTTTGGCAGCCGCTCGCGTGGCCCCACAGCCCGTGGGGCTGCGGGCTTTCCGGCGGCCGTCAGACTCGGCGACACCGGCGCCCACGTGGCGCCGCCACGCCAGCCTGCGAAGCATTTTCCGGTAGGGCCGCGGCTCTGGCGACAGCTTCCACTCCTGAAGAGCCAGGAGGGAAAGCCGTGCCTCATTGGAAAGCTCTTTGGCAGCCGCTCGCGTGGCCCCACAGCCCGTGGGGCTGCGGGCTTTCCGGCGGCCGTCAGACTCGGCGACACCGGCGCCCACGTGGCGCCGCCGCGCCAGCCTGCGAAGCATTTTCCGGTAGGGCCGCGGCTCTGCCGACAGCTCCCACGCCCGAAGAGCCAGGAGGGTAAGCCGTGCCTCGTTGGAAAGCTCTTTGGCAGCCGCTCGCGTGGCCCCACAGCCCGTGGGGCTGCGGGCTTTCCGGCGGCCGTCAGACTCGGCGACACCGGCGCCCACGTGGCGCCGCCACGCCAGCCTGCGAAGCATTTTCCGGTAGGGCCGTGGCTCTGGCGACAGCTCCCACGCCTGAAGAGCCAGGAGGGAAAGCCGTGCCTCGTTGGAAAGCTCTTTGGCAGCCGCTCGCGTGGCCCCACAGCCCGTGGGGCTGCGGGCTTTCCGGCGGCCGTCAGCCTCGGCGACACCGGCGCCCACGTGGCGCCGCCGCGCCAGCCTGCGAAGCATTTTCCGGTAGGGCCGCGGCTCTGGCGACAGCTCCCACGCCCGAAGAGCCAGGAGGGAAAGCCGTGCCTCCTTGGAAAGCTCTTTGGCAGCCACTCGCGTGGCCCCACAGCCCGTGGGGCTGCGGGCTTTCCGGCGGCCGTCAGCCTCGGCGACACCGGCGCCCACGTGGCACCGCCGCGCTAGCCTTCGAAGCATTTTCCGGTAGGGCCGCGGCTCTGGCGACAGCTCGCACGCCCGAAGAAACAGGAGGGAAAGCCGTGCCTGCTTGGAAAGCTCTTTGGCAGCCGCTCACATGGCCCCACAGCCCGTGGGGCTGCGGGCTTTCCGGCGGCCGTCAGCCTCAGCGACATCTGCGACAATGTGGCGCCCCCGCGCCAGCCTGCGAAGCATTTTCCGGTAGGGCCGCGGCTCTGGCGACAGCTCCCACGCCCAAAGAGCCAGGAGGGAAAGCCGTGCCTCGTTGGAAAGCTCTTTGGCAGCCGCTCGCGTGGCCCCACAGCCCGTGGGGCTGCGGGCTTTCCGGCGGCCGTCAGCCTCAGTGCCACCGGCGCCCACGTGGCGCCACCGCGCCAGCCTGCGAAGCATTTTCCGGTAGGGCCGCGTCTCTGGCGACAGCTCCCACGCCCGAAGAGCCAGGAGGGAAAGCCGTGCCTCGTTGGAAAGCTCTTTGGCAGCCGCTCGCGTGGCCCCACAGCCCGTGGGGCTGCGGGCTTTCCGGCGGCCGTCAGCCTCAGTGCCACCGGCGCCCACGTGGCGCCACCGCGCCAGCCTGCGAAGCATTTTCCGGTAGGGCCGCGTCTCTGGCGACAGCTCCCACGCCCGAAGAGCCAGGAGGGAAAGCCGTGCCTCGTTGGAAAGCTCTTTGGCAGCCGCTCGCGTGGCCCCACAGCCCGTGGGGCTGCGGGCTTTCCGGCGGCCATCAGCCTCGGTGACACCGGCGCCCACGTGGCGCCGCCGCGCCAGCCTGCGAAGCATTTTCCGGTAGGGCCGCGGCTCTGGCGACAGCTCCCACGCCCGAAGAGCCAGGAGGGAAAGCCGTGCCTCCTTGGAAAGCTCTTTGGCAGCCGCTCGCGTGGCCCCACAGCCCGTGGGGCTGCGGGCTTTCCGGCGGCCGTCAGCCTCGGCGACACCGGTGCCCACTTGGCGCCGCCACGCCAGCCTACGAAGCATTTTCTGGTAGGGCCGCGGCTCTGGCGACAGCTCCCACGCCCGAAGAGCCAGGAGGGAAAGCCGTGCCTCCTTGGAAAGCTCTTTGGCAGCCACTCGCGTGGCCCCACAGCCCGTGGTGCTGCGGGCTTTCCGGCGGCCGTCAGCCTCGCGACACCGACGACCACGTGTCGCCGCTGCGCCAGCCTGCGAAGCATTTTCCGGTAGGGCCGCGGCTCTGGCGACAGCTCCCACGCCCGAAGAACCAGGAGGGAAAGCCGTGCCTGCTTGGAAAGCTCTTTGGCAGCCGCTCACATGGCCCCACAGCCCGTGGGGCTGCGGGCTTTCCGGCGGCCGTCAGCCTCGGCGACACCTGCGACAACGTGGCGCCCCCGCGCCAGTCTGTGAAGCATTTTCCGGTAGGGCCGCGGCTCTGGCGACAGCTCCCACGCCCGAAAGGCCAGGAGGGAAAGCCGTGCCTCCTTGGAAAGCTCTTTGGCAGCCGCTCGCGTGGCCCCACAGCCCGTGGGGCTGCGGGCTTTCCGGCGGCCGTCAGCCTCGGCGACACCGGCGCCCACGTGGCGCCGCCGCGCCAGCCTGCAAAGCATTTTCCAGTAGGGCCGCGGCTCTGGCGACAGCTCCCACGCCCGAAGAGCCAGGAGGGAAAGCCGTGCCTCCTTGGAAAGCTCTTTGGCAGCCGCTCGCGTGGCCCCACAGCCCGTGGGGCTGCGGGCTTTCCGGCGGCCATCAGCCTCGGCGACACCTGCGACAACGTGGCGCCGCCACGCCAGCCTGCGAAGCATTTTCCGGTAGGGCCGTGGCTCTGGCGACAGCTCCCACGCCTGAAGAGCCAGGAGGGAAAGCCGTGCCTCATTGGAAAGCTCTTTGGCAGCCGCTCGCGTGGCCCCACAGCCCGTGGGGCTGCGGGTTTTCCGGCGGCCGTCAGACTCGGCGACACCGGCGCCCACGTGGCACCGCCGCGCCAGCCTGCAAAGCATTTTCCGGTAGGGCCGCGGCTCTGGCGACAGCTCCCACGCCCGAAGAGCCAGGAGGGAAAGCCGTGCCTCGTTGGAAAGCTCTTTGGCAGCCGCGCGCGTGGCCCCACAGCCCGTGGGGCTGCGGGCTTTCCGGCGGCCGTCAGCCTCGGCGACACCGGCGCCCACGTGGCGCCGCCACGCCAGCCTGCGAAGCATTTTCCGGTAGGGCCGCGGCTCTGGCGACAGCTTCCACTCCTGAAGAGCCAGGAGGGAAAGCCGTGCCTCATTGGAAAGCTCTTTGGCAGCCGCTCGCGTGGCCCCACAGCCCGTGGGGCTGCGGGCTTTCCGGCGGCCGTCAGACTCGGCGACACCGGCGCCCACGTGGCGCCGCCGCGCCAGCCTGCGAAGCATTTTCCGGTAGGGCCGCGGCTCTGCCGACAGCTCCCACGCCCGAAGAGCCAGGAGGGAAAGCCGTGCCTCGTTGGAAAGCTCTTTGGCAGCCGCTCGCGTGGCCCCACAGCCCGTGGGGCTGCGGGCTTTCCGGCGGCCGTCAGCCTCGGCGACACCGGCGCCCACGTGGCGCCGCCACGCCAGCCTGCGAAGCATTTTTGCGGTAGGGCCGTGGCTCTGGCGACAGCTCCCACGCCTGAAGAGCCAGGAGGGAAAGCCGTGCCTCCTTGGAAAGCTCTTTGGCAGCCGCTCGCGTGGCCCCACAGCCCGTGGGGCTGCGGGCTTTCCGGCGGCCGTCAGCCTCGGCGACACCGGCGCCCACGTGGCGCCGCCGCGCCAGCCTGCGAAGCATTTTCCGGTAGGGCCGCGGCTCTGGCGACAGCTCCCACGCCCGAAGAGCCAGGAGGGAAAGCCGTGCCTCCTTGGAAAGCTCTTTGGCAGCCACTCGCGTGGCCCCACAGCCCGTGGGGCTGCGGGCTTTCCGGCGGCCGTCAGCCTCGGCGACACCGGCGCCCACGTGGCACCGCCGCGCTAGCCTTCGAAGCATTTTCCGGTAGGGCCGCGGCTCTGGCGACAGCTCGCACGCCCGAAGAAACAGGAGGGAAAGCCGTGCCTGCTTGGAAAGCTCTTTGGCAGCCGCTCACATGGCCCCACAGCCCGTGGGGCTGCGGGCTTTCCGGCGGCCGTCAGCCTCAGCGACACCTGCGACAACGTGGCGCCCCCGCGCCAGCCTGCGAAGCATTTTCCGGTAGGGCCGCGGCTCTGGCGACAGCTCCCACGCCCAAAGAGCCAGGAGGGAAAGCCGTGCCTCGTTGGAAAGCTCTTTGGCAGCCGCTCACGTGGCCCCACAGCCCGTGGGGCTGCGGGCTTTCCGGCGGCCATCAGCCTCGGTGACACCGGCGCCCACGTGGAGCCGCCGCGCCAGCCTGCGAAGCATTTTCCGGTAGGGCCGCGGCTCTGGCGACAGCTCCCACGCCCGAAGAGCCAGGAGGGAAAGCCGTGCCTCCTTGGAAAGCTCTTTGGCAGCCGCTCGCGTGGCCCCACAGCCCGTGGGGCTGCGGGCTTTCCGGCGGCCGTCAGCCTCGGCGACACCGGTGCCCACTTGGCGCCGCCACGCCAGCCTACGAAGCATTTTCTGGTAGGGCCGCGGCTCTGGCGACAGCTCCCACGCCCGAAGAGCCAGGAGGGAAAGCCGTGCCTCCTTGGAAAGCTCTTTGGCAGCCACTCGCGTGGCCCCACAGCCCGTGGTGCTGCGGGCTTTCCGGCGGCCGTCAGCCTCGCGACACCGACGACCACGTGTCGCCGCTGCGCCAGCCTGCGAAGCATTTTCCGGTAGGGCCGCGGCTCTGGCGACAGCTCCCACGCCCGAAGAACCAGGAGGGAAAGCCGTGCCTGCTTGGAAAGCTCTTTGGCAGCCGCTCACATGGCCCCACAGCCCGTGGGGCTGCGGGCTTTCCGGCGGCCGTCAGCCTCGGCGACACCTGCGACAACGTGGCGCCCCCGCGCCAGTCTGTGAAGCATTTTCCGGTAGGGCCGCGGCTCTGGCGACAGCTCCCACGCCCGAAAGGCCAGGAGGGAAAGCCGTGCCTCCTTGGAAAGCTCTTTGGCAGCCGCTCGCGTGGCCCCACAGCCCGTGGGGCTGCGGGCTTTCCGGCGGCCGTCAGCCTCGGCGACACCGGCGCCCACGTGGCGCCGCCGCGCCAGCCTGCAAAGCATTTTCCAGTAGGGCCGCGGCTCTGGCGACAGCTCCCACGCCCGAAGAGCCAGGAGGGAAAGCCGTGCCTGCTTGGAAAGCTCTTTGGCAGCCGCTCGCGTGGCCCCACAGCCCGTGGGGCTGCGGGCTTTCCGGCGGCCATCAGCCTCGGCGACACCTGCGACAACGTGGCGCCGCCACGCCAGCCTGCGAAGCATTTTCCGGTAGGGCCGTGGCTCTGGCGACAGCTCCCACGCCTGAAGAGCCAGGAGGGAAAGCCGTGCCTCATTGGAAAGCTCTTTGGCAGCCGCTCGCGTGGCCCCACAGCCCGTGGGGCTGCGGGTTTTCCGGCGGCCGTCAGACTCGGCGACACCGGCGCCCACGTGGCACCGCCGCGCCAGCCTGCAAAGCATTTTCCGGTAGGGCCGCGGCTCTGGCGAAAGCTCCCACGCCCGAAGAGCCAGGAGGGAAAGCCATGCCTCGTTGGAAAGCTCTTTGGCAGCCGCTCGCGTGGCCCCACAGCCCGTGGGGCTGCGGGCTTTCCGGCGGCCGTCAGCCTCGGCGACACCTTTCCCAATTGGCGCCGCCACGCCAGCCTACGAAGCATTTTCTGGTAGGGCCGCGGCTCTGGCGACAGCTCCCACGCCCGAAGAGCCAGGAGGGAAAGCCGTGCCTCCTTGGAAAGCTCTTTGGCAGCCACTCGCGTGGCCCCACAGCCCGTGGGGCTGCGGGCTTTCCGGCGGCCGTCAGCCTCGGCGACACCGGCGCCCACGTGGCACCGCCGCGCCAGCCTGCGAAGCATTTTCCGGTAGGGCCGCGGCTCTGGCGACAGCTCCCACGCCCGAAGAGCCAGGAGGGAAAGCCGTGCCTCGTTGGAAAGCTCTTTGGCAGCCGCTCGCGTGGCCCCACAGCCCGTGGGGCTGTGGGCTTTCCGGCGGCCGTCAGCCTCGGCGACACCGGCGCCCACGTGGCACCGCCATACCAGCCTGCGAAGCATTTTCCAGTAGGGCCGCGGCTCTGGCGACAGCTCCCACGCCCGAAGAGCCAGGAGGGAAAGCCGTGCCCCTTGGAAAGCTCTTTGGCAGCCGCTCGCGTGGTCCCACAGCCCGTGGTGCTGCGGGCTTTCCGGCGGCCGTCAGCCTCGGCGACACCGGCGCCCACGTGGCGCCGCCACGGCAGCCTACGAAGCATTTTCCGGTAGGGCCGCGGCTCTGGCGACAGCTCCCACGCCCGAAGAGCCAGGAGGGAAAGCCGTGCCTCCTTGGAAAGCTCTTTGGCAGCCGCTCGCGTGGCCCCACAGCCCGTGGGGCTGCGGGCTTTCCGGCGGCCGTCAGCCTCGGCGACACTGGCGCCCACGTGGCGCCGCCACGGCAGCCTACGAAGCATTTTCCGGTAGGGCCGCGGCTCTGGCGACAGCTCCCACGCCCGAAGAGCCAGGAGGGAAAGCCGTGCCTCCTTGGAAAACACTTCGGCAGCCGCTCGCGTGGCCCCACAGCCCGTGGGGCTGCGGGCTTTCCGGCGGCCGTCAGCCTCGGCGACACCGGCGCCCACGTGGCGCCGCCGCGCCAGCCTGCGAAGCATTTTCCGGTAGGGCCGCGGCTCTGGCGACAGCTCCCACGCCCGAAGAGCCAGGAGGGAAAGCCGTGCCTCGTTGGAAAGCTCTTTGGCAGCCGCTCGCGTGGCCCCACAGCCCGTGGGGCTGCGGGCTTTCCGGCGACCGTCAGCCTCGGCGACACCGGCGCCCACGTGGCGCTACCAGGCCAGCCTGCAAAGCATTTTCCGGTAGGGCCGCGGCTCTGGCCACAGCTCCCACGCCTGAAGAGCCAGGAGGGAAAGCCGTGCCTCCTTGGAAAGCTCTTTGGCAGTCGCTCGCGTGGCCCCACAGCCCGTGGGGCTGCGGGTTTTCCGGCGGCCGTCAGACTCGGCGACACCGGTGACCACGTGGCACCGCCACACCAGCCTGTGAAGCATTTTCCAGTAGGGCCACAGCTCTGGCGACAGCTCCCACGCCCGAAGAGCCAGGAGGGAAAGCCGTGCCTCGTTGGAAAGCTCTTTGGCAGCCGCTCACGTGGCCCCACAGCCCGTGGGGCTGCGGGCTTTCCGGCGGCCGTCAGCCTCGGCGACACCGGCGCCCACGTGGCACCGCCGCACCAACCTGCGAAGCATTTTCCAGTAGGGCCGCGCCTCTGGCGACAGCTCCCACGCCCGAAGAGCCAGGAGGGAAAGGCGTGCCTGCTTGGAAAGCTCTTTGGCAGCCGCTCGCGTGGCCCCACAGCCCGTGGGGCTGCGGGCTTTTTGGCGGCCGTCAGCCTCGGTGACACCGGCGCCCACGTGGCGCCGCCACGCCAGCCTGCGAAGCATTTTCCGGTAGGGCCGCGTCTCTGGCGACAGCTCCCACGCCCGAAGAGCCAGGAGGGAAAGCTGTGCCTCAGTGGAAAGCTCTTTGGCAGCCGCTCGCGTGGCCCCACAGCCCGTGGGGCTGCGGGCTTTCCGGTGACCGTCAGCCTCGGCGACACTAGCGCCCACGTGGCGCCGCCACGGCAGCCTACGAAGCATTTTCCGGTAGGGCCGCGGCTCTGGCGACAGCTCCCACGCCCGAAGAGCCAGGAGGGAAAGCCGTGCCTCCTTGGAAAACACTTCGGCAGCCGCTCGCGTGGCCCCTCAGCCCGTGGGGCTGCGGGCTTTCCGGCGGCCGTCAGCCTCGGCGACACCGGCGCCCACGTGGCGCCGCCGCGCCAGCCTGCGAAGCATTTTCCGGTAGGGCCGCGGCTCTGGCGACAGCTCCCACGCCCGAAGAGCCAGGAGGGAAAGCCGTGCCTCGTTGGAAAGCTCTTTGGCAGCCGCTCGCGTGGCCCCACAGCTCGTGGGGCTGCGGGCTTTCCGGCGACCGTCAGCCTCGGCGACACCGGCGCCCACGTGGCGCTACCGACCAGCCTGCAAAGCATTTTCCGGTAGGGCCGCGGCTCTGGCGACAGCTCCCACGCCCGAAGAGCCAGGAGGGAAAGCCGTGCCTCGTTGGAAAGCTCTTTGGCAGCCGCTCGCGTGGCCCCACAGCCCGTGGGGCTGCGGGCTTTCCGGCGGCCGACAGCCTCGGCCACACCGGCGCCCACGTGGCGCCGCCACACCAGCCTGTGAAGCATTTTCCAGTAGGGCCACAGCTCTGGCGACAGCTCCCACGCCCGAAGAGCCAGGAGGGAAAGCGGTGCCTCGTTGGAAAGCTCTTTGGCAGCCGCTCACGTGGCCCCACAGCCCGTGGGGCTGCGGGCTTTCCGGCGGCCGTCAGCCTCGGCGACACCGGCGCCCACGTGGCACCGCCGCACCAGCCTGCGAAGAATTTTCCAGTAGGGCCGCGCCTCTGGCGACAGCTCCCACGCCCGAAGAGCCAGGAGGGAAAGCCGTGCCTCCTTGGAAAGCTCTTTGGCAGCCGCTCGCGTGGCCCCACAGCCCGTGGGGCTGCGGGCTTTCCAGCGGCCGTCAGCCTCGGCGACACCGGCGCCCACGTGTCGCCGCGGCGCCAGCCTGCGAAGCATTTTCCGGTAGGGCCGCGGCTCTGGCGACAGCTCCCACGCCCGAAGAGCCAGGAGGGAAAGCCGTGCCTCCTTGGAAAGCTCTTTGGCAGCCGCTGGCGTGGCCCCACAGCCCGTGGGGCTGCGGGCTTTCCGGCCGCCGTCAGCCTCGGTGACACCGGCGCCCACGTGGCGCCGCCACGCCAGCCTGCGAAGCATTTTCCGGTAGGGCCGCAGCTCTGGCGACAGCTCCCACGCCCGAAGAGCCAGGAGGGAAAGCCGTGCCTCAGTGGAAAGCTCTTTGGCTGCCGCTCGCGTGGCCCCACAGCAAGTGGGGCTGCGGGCTTTCCGGCGGCCGTCAGCCTCGCCGACACCGGTGCCCACGTGGCGCCGCCGCGCCAGACTGCAAAGCTTTTTCCGGTAGGGCCGCGGCTCTGGCGACAGCTCCCACGCCCGAAGAGCCAGGAGGGAAAGCCATGCCTCCTTGGAAAGCTCTTTGGCAGCCGCTCGCGTGGCACCACAGCCCGTGGGGCTGCGGGCTTTCCAGCGGCCGTCAGCCTCGGCGACACCGGCGCCCACGTGGCGCCGCCACGCCAGCCTGCAAAGCATTTTCCGGTAGGGCCGCGGCTCTGGCGACAGCTCCCACGCCCGAAGAGCCAGGAGGGAAAGCCGTGCCTCCTTGGAAAGCTCTTTGGCAGCCGCTCGCGTGGCCCCACAGCCCGTGGGGCTGCGGGCTTTCCGGCGGCCGTCAGCCTCGGCGACACCGGCGCCCACGTGGCACCGCCGCACCAGCCTGCGAAGAATTTTCCAGTAGGGCCGCGCCTCTGGCGACAGCTCCCACGCCCGAAGAGCCAGGAGGGAAAGCCGTGCCTCCTTGGAAAGCTCTTTGGCAGCCGCTCGCGTGGCCCCACAGCCCGTGGGGCTGCGGGCTTTCCAGCGGCCGTCAGCCTCGGCGACACCGGCGCCCACGTGTCGCCGCGGCGCCAGCCTGCGAAGCATTTTCCGGTAGGGCCGCGGCTCTGGCGACAGCTCCCACGCCCGAAGAGCCAGGAGGGAAAGCCGTGCCTCCTTGGAAAGCTCTTTGGCAGCCGCTGGCGTGGCCCCACAGCCCGTGGGGCTGCGGGCTTTCCGGCCGCCGTCAGCCTCGGTGACACCGGCGCCCACGTGGCGCCGCCACGCCAGCCTGCGAAGCATTTTCCGGTAGGGCCGCAGCTCTGGCGACAGCTCCCACGCCCGAAGAGCCAGGAGGGAAAGCCGTGCCTCAGTGGAAAGCTCTTTGGCTGCCGCTCGCGTGGCCCCACAGCAAGTGGGGCTGCGGGCTTTCCGGCGGCCGTCAGCCTCGCCGACACCGGTGCCCACGTGGCGCCGCCGCGCCAGACTGCAAAGCTTTTTCCGGTAGGGCCGCGGCTCTGGCGACAGCTCCCACGCCCGAAGAGCCAGGAGGGAAAGCCATGCCTCCTTGGAAAGCTCTTTGGCAGCCGCTCGCGTGGCACCACAGCCCGTGGGGCTGCGGGCTTTCCAGCGGCCGTCAGCCTCGGCGACACCGGCGCCCACGTGGCGCCGCCACGCCAGCCTGCAAAGCATTTTCCGGTAGGGCCGCGGCTCTGGCGACAGCTCCCACGCCCGAAGAGCCAGGAGGGAAAGCCGTGCCTCCTTGGAAAGCTCTTTGGCAGCCGCTCGCGTGGCCCCACAGCCCGTGGGGCTGCGGGCTTTCCGGCGGCCGTCAGCCTCGGCGACACCGGCGCCCACGTGGCGCCGCCGCGCCAGCCTGCAAAGCATTTTCCGGTAGGGCCGCGGCTCTGGCGACAGCTCCCACGCCCGAAGAGCCAGGAGGGAAAGCCGTGCCTCCTTGGAAAGCTCTTTGGCAGCCGCTCGCGTGGCCCCACAGCCCGTGGGGCTGCGGGCTTTCCGGCGGCCGACAGCCTCGGCCACACCGGCGCCCACGTGGCGCCGCCACGCCAGCCTGCGAAGCATTTTCCGGTAGGGCCGTGGCTCTGGCGACAGCTCCCACGCCTGAAGAGCCAGGAGGGAAAGCCGTGCCTCCTTGGAAAGCTCTTTGGCAGTCGCTCGCGTGGCCCCACAGCCCGTGGGGCTGCGGGTTTTCCGGCGGCCGTCAGACTCGGCGACACCGGTGACCACGTGTGACCGCCACACCAGCCTGTGAAGCATTTTCCAGTAGGGCCACAGCTCTGGCGACAGCTCCCACGCCCGAAGAGCCAGGAGGGAAAGCCGTGCCTCGTTGGAAAGCTCTTTGGCAGCCGCTCGCGTGGCCCCACAGCCCGTGGGGCTGCGGGCTTTCCGGCGGCCGTCAGCCTCGGCGACACCGGCGCCCACGTGGCACCGCCGCACCAACCTGCGAAGCATTTTCCAGTAGGGCCGCGCCTCTGGCGACAGCTCCCATGCCCGAAGAGCCAGGAGGGAAAGGCGTGCCTGCTTGGAAAGCTCTTTGGCAGCCGCTCGCGTGGCCCCACAGCCCGTGGGGCTGCGGGCTTTCCGGCGGCCGTCAGCCTCGGTGACACCGGCGCCCACGTGGCGCCGCCACGCCAGCCTGCGAAGCATTTTCCGGTAGGGCCGCGGCTCTGGCGACAGCTCCCACGCCCGAAGAGCCAGGAGGGAAAGCCGTGCCTCCTTGGAAAGCTCTTTGGCAGCCGTTCGCGTGGCCCCACAGCAAGTGGGGCTGCGGGCTTTCCGGCGGCCGTCAGCCTCGCCGACACCGGCGCCCACGTGGCGCCGCCACGGCAGCCTACGAAGCATTTTCCGGTAGGGCCGCGGCTCTGGCGACAGCTCCCATGCCCGAAGAGCCAGGAGGGAAAGCCGTGCCTCCTTGGAAAACACTTTGGCAGCCGCTCGCGTGGCCCCTCAGCCCGTGGGGCTGCGGGCTTTCCGGCGGCCGTCAGCCTCGGCGACACCGGCGCCCACGTGGCGCCGCCGCGCCAGCCTGCGAAGCATTTTCCGGTAGGGCCGCGGCTCTGGCGACAGCTCCCACGCCCGAAGAGCCAGGAGGGAAAGCCGTGCCTCCTTGGAAAGCTCTTTGGCAGCCGCTCGCGTGGCCCCACAGCCCGTGGGGCTGCGGGCTTTCCGGTGACCGTCAGCCTCGGCGACACTGGCGCCCACGTGGCGCCGCCACGGCAGCCTGCGAAGCATTTTCCGGTAGGGCCGCGGCTCTGGCGACAGCTCCCACGCCCGAAGAGCCAGGAGGGAAAGCCGTGCCTCCTTGGAAAACACTTCGGCAGCCGCTCGCGTGGCCCCTCAGCCCGTGGGGCTGCGGGCTTTCCGGCGGCCGTCAGCCTCGGCGACACCGGCGCCCACGTGGCGCCGCCGCGCCAGCCTGCGAAGCATTTTCCGGTAGGGCCGCGGCTCTGGCGACAGCTCCCACGCCCGAAGAGCCAGGAGGGAAAGCCGTGCCTCGTTGGAAAGCTCTTTGGCAGCCGCTCGCGTGGCCCCACAGCTCGTGGGGCTGCGGGCTTTCCGGCGACCGTCAGCCTCGGCGACACCGGCGCCCACGTGGCGCTACCAGGCCAGCCTGCAAAGCATTTTCCGGTAGGGCCGCGGCTCTGGCGACAGCTCCCACGCCCGAAGAGCCAGGAGGGAAAGCCGTGCCCCCTTGGAAAGCTCTTTGGCAGCCGCTCGCGTGGCCCCACAGCCCGTGGGGCTGCGGGCTTTCCGGCGGCCGACAGCCTCGGCCACACCGGCGCCCACGTGGCGCCGCCACACCAGCCTGTGAAGCATTTTCCAGTAGGGCCACAGCTCTGGCGACAGCTCCCACGCCCGAAGAGCCAGGAGGGAAAGCGGTGCCTCGTTGGAAAGCTCTTTGGCAGCCGCTCACGTGGCCCCACAGCCCGTGGGGCTGCGGGCTTTCCGGCGGCCGTCAGCCTCGGCGACACCGGCGCCCACGTGGCACCGCCGCACCAGCCTGCGAAGCATTTTCCAGTAGGGCCGCGCCTCTGGCAACAGCTCCCACGCCCGAAGAGCCAGGAGGGAAAGGCGTGCCTCCTTGGAAAGCTCTTTGGCAGCCGTTCGCGTGGCCCCACAGCAAGTGGGGCTGCGGGCTTTCCGGCGGCCGTCAGCCTCGCCGACACCGGCGCCCACGTGGCGCCGCCGCTCCAGACTGCAAAGCATTTTCCGGTAGGGCCGCGGCTCTGGCGACAGCCCCCACGCCCGAAGAGCCAGGAGGGAAAGCCGTGCCTCCTTGGAAAGCTCTTTGGCAGCCGCTCGCGTGGCCCCACAGCCCGTGGGGCTGCGGGCTTTCCAGCGGCCGTCAGCCTCGGCGACACCGGCGCCCACGTGTCGCCGCGGCGCCAGCCTGCGAAGCATTTTCCGGTAGGGCCGCGGCTCTGGCGACAGCTCCCACGCCCGAAGAGGCAGGAGGGAAAGCCGTGCCTCCTTGGAAAGCTCTTTGGCAGCCGCTCGCGTGGCCCCACAGCCCGTGGGGCTGCGGGCTTTCCGGCCGCCGTCAGCCTCGGTGACACCGGCGCCCACGTGGCGCCGCCACGCCAGCCTGCGAAGCATTTTCCGGTAGGGCCGCAGCTCTGGCGACAGCTCCCACGCCCGAAGAGCCAGGAGGGAAAGCCGTGCCTCAGTGGAAAGCTCTTTGGCTGCCGCTCGCGTGGCCCCACAGCAAGTGGGGCTGCGGGCTTTCCGGCGGCCGTCAGCCTCGCCGACACCGGTGCCCACGTGGCGCCGCCGCGCCAGACTGCAAAGCTTTTTCCGGTAGGGCCGCGGCTCTGGCGACAGCTCCCACGCCCGAAGAGCCAGGAGGGAAAGCCGTGCCTCGTTGGAAAGCTCTTTGGCAGCCGCTCGCGTGGCCCCACAGCCCGTGGGGCTGCGGGCTTTCCGGCGACCGTCAGCCTCGGCGACACCGGCGCCCACGTGGCGCTACCAGGCCAGCCTGCAAAGCATTTTCCGGTAGGGCCGCGGCTCTGGCCACAGCTCCCACGCCTGAAGAGCCAGGAGGGAAAGCCGTGCCTCCTTGGAAAGCTCTTTGGCAGTCGCTCGCGTGGCCCCACAGCCCGTGGGGCTGCGGGTTTTCCGGCGGCCGTCAGACTCGGCGACACCGGTGACCACGTGGCACCGCCACACCAGCCTGTGAAGCATTTTCCAGTAGGGCCACAGCTCTGGCGACAGCTCCCACGCCCGAAGAGCCAGGAGGGAAAGCCGTGCCTCGTTGGAAAGCTCTTTGGCAGCCGCTCACGTGGCCCCACAGCCCGTGGGGCTGCGGGCTTTCCGGCGGCCGTCAGCCTCGGCGACACCGGCGCCCACGTGGCACCGCCGCACCAACCTGCGAAGCATTTTCCAGTAGGGCCGCGCCTCTGGCGACAGCTCCCACGCCCGAAGAGCCAGGAGGGAAAGGCGTGCCTGCTTGGAAAGCTCTTTGGCAGCCGCTCGCGTGGCCCCACAGCCCGTGGGGCTGCGGGCTTTTTGGCGGCCGTCAGCCTCGGTGACACCGGCGCCCACGTGGCGCCGCCACGCCAGCCTGCGAAGCATTTTCCGGTAGGGCCGCGTCTCTGGCGACAGCTCCCACGCCCGAAGAGCCAGGAGGGAAAGCTGTGCCTCAGTGGAAAGCTCTTTGGCAGCCGCTCGCGTGGCCCCACAGCCCGTGGGGCTGCGGGCTTTCCGGTGACCGTCAGCCTCGGTGACACTAGCGCCCACGTGGCGCCGCCACGGCAGCCTACGAAGCATTTTCCGGTAGGGCCGCGGCTCTGGCGACAGCTCCCACGCCCGAAGAGCCAGGAGGGAAAGCCGTGCCTCCTTGGAAAACACTTCGGCAGCCGCTCGCGTGGCCCCTCAGCCCGTGGGGCTGCGGGCTTTCCGGCGGCCGTCAGCCTCGGCGACACCGGCGCCCACGTGGCGCCGCCGCGCCAGCCTGCGAAGCATTTTCCGGTAGGGCCGCGGCTCTGGCGACAGCTCCCACGCCCGAAGAGCCAGGAGGGAAAGCCGTGCCTCGTTGGAAAGCTCTTTGGCAGCCGCTCGCGTGGCCCCACAGCTCGTGGGGCTGCGGGCTTTCCGGCGACCGTCAGCCTCGGCGACACCGGCGCCCACGTGGCGCTACCGACCAGCCTGCAAAGCATTTTCCGGTAGGGCCGCGGCTCTGGCGACAGCTCCCACGCCCGAAGAGCCAGGAGGGAAAGCCGTGCCTCGTTGGAAAGCTCTTTGGCAGCCGCTCGCGTGGCCCCACAGCCCGTGGGGCTGCGGGCTTTCCGGCGGCCGACAGCCTCGGCCACACCGGCGCCCACGTGGCGCCGCCACACCAGCCTGTGAAGCATTTTCCAGTAGGGCCACAGCTCTGGCGACAGCTCCCACGCCCGAAGAGCCAGGAGGGAAAGCGGTGCCTCGTTGGAAAGCTCTTTGGCAGCCGCTCACGTGGCCCCACAGCCCGTGGGGCTGCGGGCTTTCCGGCGGCCGTCAGCCTCGGCGACACCGGCGCCCACGTGGCACCGCCGCACCAGCCTGCGAAGAATTTTCCAGTAGGGCCGCGCCTCTGGCAACAGCTCCCACGCCCGAAGAGCCAGGAGGGAAAGGCGTGCCTCCTTGGAAAGCTCTTTGGCAGCCGTTCGCGTGGCCCCACAGCAAGTGGGGCTGCGGGCTTTCCGGCGGCCGTCAGCCTCGCCGACACCGGCGCCCACGTGGCGCCGCCGCTCCAGACTGCAAAGCATTTTCCGGTAGGGCCGCGGCTCTGGCGACAGCCCCCACGCCCGAAGAGCCAGGAGGGAAAGCCGTGCCTCCTTGGAAAGCTCTTTGGCAGCCGCTCGCGTGGCCCCACAGCCCGTGGGGCTGCGGGCTTTCCAGCGGCCGTCAGCCTCGGCGACACCGGCGCCCACGTGTCGCCGCGGCGCCAGCCTGCGAAGCATTTTCCGGTAGGGCCGCGGCTCTGGCGACAGCTCCCACGCCCGAAGAGGCAGGAGGGAAAGCCGTGCCTCCTTGGAAAGCTCTTTGGCAGCCGCTCGCGTGGCCCCACAGCCCGTGGGGCTGCGGGCTTTCCGGCCGCCGTCAGCCTCGGTGACACCGGCGCCCACGTGGCGCCGCCACGCCAGCCTGCGAAGCATTTTCCGGTAGGGCCGCAGCTCTGGCGACAGCTCCCACGCCCGAAGAGCCAGGAGGGAAAGCCGTGCCTCAGTGGAAAGCTCTTTGGCTGCCGCTCGCGTGGCCCCACAGCAAGTGGGGCTGCGGGCTTTCCGGCGGCCGTCAGCCTCGCCGACACCGGTGCCCACGTGGCGCCGCCGCGCCAGACTGCAAAGCTTTTTCCGGTAGGGCCGCGGCTCTGGCGACAGCTCCCACGCCCGAAGAGCCAGGAGGGAAAGCCATGCCTCCTTGGAAAGCTCTTTGGCAGCCGCTCGCGTGGCACCACAGCCCGTGGGGCTGCGGGCTTTCCAGCGGCCGTCAGCCTCGGCGACACCGGCGCCCACGTGGCGCCGCCACGCCAGCCTGCGAAGCATTTTCCGGTAGGGCCGCGGCTCTGGCGACAGCTCCCACGCCCGAAGAGCCAGGAGGGAAAGCCGTGCCTCGTTGGAAAGCTCTTTGGCAGCCGCTCGCGTGGCCCCACAGCCCGTGGGGCTGCGGGCTTTCCGGCGGCCGTCAGCCTCGGCGACACCGGCGCCCACGTGGCGCCGCCGCGCCAGCCTGCAAAGCATTTTCCGTTAGGGCCGCGGCTCTGGCGACAGCTCCCACGCCCGAAGAGCCAGGAGGGAAAGCCGTGCCTCCCTTGGAAAGGTCTTTGGCAGCCGCTCGCGTGGCCCCACAGCCCGTGGGGCTGCGGGCTTTCCGGTGGCCGTCAGCCTCGGCCACACCGGCGCCCACGTGGCGCCGCCGCGCCAGCCTGGAAAGCATTTTCCGGTAGGGCCGCAGCTCTGGCGACAGCTCCCACGCCCGAAGAGCCAGGAGGGAAAGCCGTGCCTCAGTGGAAAGCTCTTTGGCAGCCGTTCGCATGGCCCCACAGCAAGTGGGGCTGCGGGCTTTCCGGCGGCCGTCAGCCTCGCCGACAACGGCGCCCACGTGGCGCCGCTGCGCCAGACTGCAAAGCATTTTCCGGTAGGGCCGCGGCTCTGGCGACAGCTCCCACGCCCGAAGAGCCAGGAGGGAAAGCCGTGCCTCCTTGGAAAGCTCTTTGGCAGCCGCTCGCGTGGCCCCACAGCCCGTTGGGCTGCGGGCTTTCCGGCGGACGACAGCCTCGGCCACACCGGCGCCCACGTGGCGCCGCCACACCAGCCTGCGAAGCATTTTCCGGTAGGGCCGTGGCTCTGGCGACAGCTCCCACGCCTGAAGAGCCAGGAGGGAAAGCCGTGCCTCCTTGGAAAGCTCTTTGGCAGCCGCTCGCGTGGCCCCACAGCCCGTGGGGCTGCGGGCTTTCCGGCGGCCGTCAGACTCGGCGACACCGGCGCCCACGTGGCACCGCCACACCACCCTGTGAAGCATTTTCCGGTAGGGCCGCGGCTCTGGCGACAGCTCCCACGCCCGAAGAGCCAGGAGGGAAAGCCGTGCCTCAGTGGAAAGATCTTTGGCAGCCGCTCGCGTGGCCCCACAGCCCGTGGGGCTGCGGGCTTTCCGGCGGCCGTCAGCCTCAGCGACACCGGCGCCCACGTGGCGCCGCCGCGCCAGCCTGCGAAGCATTTTCCGGTAGGGCCGCGGCTCTGGCGACAGCTCCCACGCCCGAAGAGCCAGGAGGGAAAGCCGTGCCGCGTTGGAAAGCTCTTTGGCAGCCGCTCGCGTGGCCCCACAGCCCGTGGGGCTGCGGGCTTTCCGGCGGCCGACAGCCTCGGCCACACCGGCGCACACGTGGCGCCGCCACACCAGCCTGCGAAGCATTTTCCGGTAGGGCCGCGGCTCTGGCGACAGCTCCCACGCCTGAAGAGCCAGGAGGGAAAGCCGTGCCTGCTTGGAAAGCTCTTTGGCAGCCGCTCACATGGCCCCACAGCCCGTGGGGCTGCGGGCTTTCCGGCGGCCGTCAGCCTCGGCGACACCTGCGACAACGTGGCGCCCCCGCGCCAGCCTGCAAAGCATTTTCTGGTAGGGCCGCGGCTCTGGCGACAGCTCCCACGCCCGAAGAGCCAGGAGGGAAAGCCGTGCCTCCTTGGAAAGCTCTTTGGCAGCCGCTCGCGTGGCCCCACAGCCCGTGGGGCTGCGGGCTTTCCGGCGGCCGTCAGCCTCGGCGAGACCGGCGCCCACGTGGCGCCACCACGGCAGCCTACGAAGCATTTTCCGGTAGGGCCGCGGCTCTGGCGACAGCCCCCACGCCCGAAGAGCCAGGAGGGAAAGCCGTGCCTCAGTGGAAAGCTCTTTGGCTGCCGCTCGCGTGGCCCCACAGCAAGTGGGGCTGCGGGCTTTCCGGCGGCCGTCAGCCTCGCCGACACCGGTGCCCACGTGGCGCCGCCGCGCCAGACTGCAAAGCTTTTTCCGGTATAGGGCCGCGGCTCTGGCGACAGCTCCCACGCCCGAAGAGCCAGGAGGGAAAGCCATGCCTCCTTGGAAAGCTCTTTGGCAGCCGCTCGCGTGGCACCACAGCCCGTGGGTCTGTGGGCTTTCCAGCGGCCGTCAGCCTCGGCGACACCGGCGCCCACGTGGCGCCGCCACGCCAGCCTCCGAAGCATTTTCCGGTAGGGCCGCGGCTCTGGCGACAGCTCCCACGCCCGAAGAGCCAGGAGGGAAAGCCGTGCCTCCTTGGAAAGCTCTTTGGCAGCCGCTCGCGTGGCCCACCAGCCCGTGGGGCTGCGGGCTTTCCGGCGGCCGTCAGCCTCGGCGACACCGGCGCCCACGTGGCGCTACCCAGGCCAGCCTGCGAAGCATTTTCCGGTAGGGCCGCGGCTCTGGCGACAGCTCCCACGCCCGAAGAGCCAGGAGGGAAAGCCGTGCCTCCTTGGAAAGCTCTTTGGCAGCCGCTCGCGTGGCCCCACAGCCTGTGGGGCTGCGGGCTTTCCGGCGGCCATCAGCCTCGGCGACACCGGCGCCCACGTGGCGCCGCCGCGCCAGCCTGCAAAGCATTTTCCGGTAGGGCCGTGGCTCTGGCGACAGCTCCCACGCCCGAAGAGCCAGGAGGGAAAGCCGTGCCTCCTTGGAAAGCTCTTTGGCAGCCGCTCGCGTGGCCCCACAGCCCGTGGGGCTGCGGGCTTTCCGGCGGCCATCATCCTCGGCGACACCGGCGCCCACGTGGCACCGCCATACCAGCCTGCGAAGCATTTTCCAGTAGGGCCGCGGCTCTGGCGACACCTCCCACGCCCGAAGAGCCAGGAGGGGAAAGCCGTGCCCCCTTGGAAAGCTCTTTGGCAGCCGCTCGCGTGGCCCCACAGCCCGTGGGGCTGCGGGCTTTCCAGGGGCCATCAGCCTCGTCGACACCGGCGCCCACGTGGCGCCGCCACGGCAGCCTACGAAGCATTTTCCGGTAGGGCCGCGGCTCTGGCGACAGCTCCCACGCCCGAAGAGCCAGGAGGGAAAGCCGTGCCTCCTTGGAAAACACTTTGGCAGCCGCTCGCGTGGCCCCTCAGCCCGTGGGGCTGCGGGCTTTCCGGCGGCCGTCAGCCTCGGCGACACCGGCGCCCACGTGGCGCCGCCAGCGCCAGCCTGCTAAGCATTTTCCGGTAGGGCCGCGGCTCTGGCGACAGCTCCCACGCCCGAAGAGCCAGGAGGGAAAGCCGTGCCTCGTTGGAAAGCTCTTTGGCAGCCGCTCGCGTGGCCATACAGCCCGTGGGGCTGCGGGCTTTCCGGTGACCGTCAGCCTCGGCGACACCGGGCGCCCACGTGGCGCTACCAGGCCAGCCTGCAAAGCATTTTCCGGTAGGGCCGCGGCTCTGGCGACAGCTCCCACGCCCGAAGAGCCAGGAGGGAAAGCCGTGCCTCGTTGGAAAGCTCTTTGGCAGCCGCTCGCGTGGCCCCACAGCCCGTGGGGCTGCGGGCTTTCCGGCGGCCGTCAGCCTCGGCGACACCGGCGCCCACGTGTCGCCGCAGCGCCAGCCTGCGAAGCATTTTCCGGTAGGGCCGCGGCTCTGGCGACAGCTCCCACGCCCGAAGAGCCAGGAGGGAAAGCCGTGCCTGCTTGGAAAGTTCTTTGGCAGCCGCTCGCGTGGCCCCAAAGCCCGTGGGGCTGCGGGCTTTCCGGCGGCCGTCAGCCTCGGCGACACCGGCGCCCACGTGGCACCGCCGCGCCAGCCTGCGAAGCATTTTCCGGTAGGGCCGCGGCTCTGCCGACAGCTCCCACGCCTGAAGAGCCAGGAGGGAAAGCCGTGCCTCGTTGGAAAGCTCTTTGGCAGCCGCTCGCGTGGCCCCACAGCCCGTGGGGCTGCGGGCTTTCCGGCGGCCGTCAGCCTCGGCGACACCGGCGCCCACGTGGCGCCGCCATTCCAGCCTGCGAAGCATTTTCCGGTAGGGCCGCGGCTCTGGCGACAGCTCCCACGCCTGAAGAGCCAGGAGGGAAAGCCGTGCCTCGTTGGAAAGCTCTTTGGCAGCCGCTCGCGTGGCCCCACAGCCCGTGGGGCTGCGGGCTTTCCGGCGGCCGTCAGCCTCGGCGACACCTGCGACAACGTGGCGCCGCCGCGCCAGCCTGCGAAGCATTTTCCGGTAGGGCCGCGTCTCTGGCGACAGCTCCCACGCCCGAAGAGCCAGGAGGGAAAGCCGTGCCTCGTTGGAAAGCTCTTTGGCAGCCGCTCGCGTGGCCCCACAGCCCGTGGGGCTGCGGGCTTTCCGGCGGCCGACAGCCTCGGTGACACCGGTGCCCACTTGGCGCCGCCACGCCAGCCTACGAAGCATTTTCCGGTAGGGCCGCGGCTCTGGCGACAGCTCCCACGCCCGAAGAGCCAGGAGGGAAAGCCGTGCCTCCTTGGAAATGTCTTTGGCAGCCGCTCGCGTGGCCCCACAGCCCATGGCGCTGCGGGCTTTCCGGCGGCCGTCAGCCTCGGCCACACCGGCGCCCACGTGGCGCCGCCACGCCAGCCTGCGAAGCATTTTCCGGTAGGGCCGTGGCTCTGGCGACAGCTCCCACGCCTGAAGAGCCAGGAGGGAAAGCCGTGCCTGCTTGGAAAGCTCTTTGGCAGCCGTCCGCGTGGCCCCACAGCCCGTGGGGCTGCGGGCTTTCCGGCGGCCGTCAGCCTCGGTGACACCGGCGCCCACGTGGCGCCGCCACGCCAGCCTGCGAAGCATTTTCCTGTAGGGCCGTGGCTCTGGCGACAGCTCCCACGCCCAAAGAGCCAGGAGGGAAAGCCGTGCCTCGTTGGAAAGCTCTTTGGCAGCCGCTCGCGTGGCCCCACAGCCCGTGGGGCTGCGGGTTTTCCGGCGGCCGTCAGACTCGGCGGCACCGGCGCCCACGTGGCACCGCCACACCAGCCTTTGAAGCATTTTCCAGTAGGGCCGCGGCTCTGGCGACAGCTCCCACGCCCGAAGAGCCAGGAGGGAAAGACGTGCCTCGTTGGAAAGCTCTTTGGCAGCCGCTCGCGTGGCCCCACAGCCCGTGGGGCTGCGGGCTTTCCGGCGGCCGTCAGCCTCGGCGACACCGGCGCCCACGTGGCGCTGCCGGGCCAGCCTGCAAAGCATTTTCCGGTAGGGCCGCGGCTCTGGCAACAGCTCCCACGCCCGAAGAGCCAGGAGGGAAAGCCATGCCTCGTTGGAAAGCTCTTTGGCAGCCGCTCGCGTGGCCCCACAGCCCGTGGGGCTGCGGGCTTTCCGGCGGCCGTCAGCCTCGGCGACACCGGCGCCGACGTGGCGCCGTCGCGCCAGCCTGCGAAGCATTTTCCGGTAGGGCTGCGGCTCTGGCGACAGCTCCCACGCCCGAAGAGCCAGGAGGGAAAGCCGTGCCTGCTTGGAAAGCTCTTTGGCAGCACCTCGCGTGGCCCCACAGCCCGTGGGGCTGCGGGCTTTCCGGCGGCCGTCAGCCTCGGCGCCACCGGCACCGACGTGGCGCCGTCGCGCCAGCCTGCAAAGCATTTTCCGGTAGGGCCGCGGCTCTGGCGACAGCTCCCACGCCCGAAGAGCCAGGAGGGAAAGCCGTGCCTCCTTGGAAAGCTCTTTGGCAGCCGCTCGCGTGGCCCCACAGCCCGTGGGGCTGCGGGCTTTCCGGCAGCCGACAGCCTCGGCGACACCGGTGCCCACGTGGCGCCGCCGCGCCAGCCTGCGAAGCATTTTCCGGTAGGGCCGTGGCTCTGGCGACAGCTCCCACGCCCGAAGAGCCAGGAGGGAAAGCCGTGCCTCCTTGGAAAGCTCTTTGGCAGGCGCTCGCGTGGCCCCACAGCCCGTGGGGCTGCGGGCTTTCCGGCGGCCGTCAGCCTCGGCGACACCGGCGCCCACGTGGCGCCGCCGCGCCAGCCTGCGAAGCATTTTCCGGTAGGGCCGCGGCTCTGGAAAGAGCTCCCACGCCCAAAGAGCCAGGAGGGAAAGACGTGCCTCGTTGGAAAGCTCTTTGGCAGCCGCTCGCGTGGCCCCACAGCCCGTGGGGCTGCGGGCTTTCCGGCGGCCGTGAGCCTCGGCGACACCAGCGCCCACGTGGCGCCGCCACGCCAGCCTGCGAAGCATTTTCCGGTAGGGCCGCGGCTCTGGCGACAGCTCCCACGCCCGAAGAGCCAGGAGGGAAAGCCGTGCCTCGTTGGAAAGCTCTTTGGCAGCCGCTCACGTGGCCCCACAGCCCGTGGGGCTGCGGGCTTTCCGGCGGCCGTCAGCCTCGGCGACACCTGCGACAACTTGGCGCCCCCGCGCCAGCCTGCGAAGCATTTTCCGGTAGGGCCGCGGCTCTGCCACAGCTCCCACGCCTGAAGAGCCAGGAGGGAAAGCCGTGCCTCGTTGGAAAGCTCTTTGGCAGCCGCTCGCGTGGCCCCACAGCCCGTGGGGCTGCGGGCTTTCCGGCGGCCGTCAGCCTCGGCGACACCGGCGCCCACGTGGCGCCGCCGCGCCAGCCTGCGAAGCATTTTCCGGTAGGGCCGCGGCTCTGGCGACAGCTCCCACGCCCGAAGAGCCAGGAGGGAAAGCCGTGCCTCCTTGGAAAGCTCTTTGGCAGCCGCTCGCGTGGCCCCACAGCCCGTGGGGCTGCGGGCTTTCCGGCGGCCATCAGCCTCGGCGACACCGGTGCCCACTTGGCGCCGCCACGCCAACCTACGAAGCATTTTCCGGTAGGGCCGCGGCTCTGGCGACAGCTCCCACGCCCGAAGAGCCAGGAGGGAAAGCCGTGCCTCGTTGGAAAGCTCTTTGGCAGCCGCTCACGTGGCCCCACAGACCGTGGGGCTGCGGGCTTTCCGGCGGCCGTCAGCCTCGGCGACACCTGCGACAACGTGGCGCACACCGCGCCAGCCTGCGAAGCATTTTCCGGTAGGGCCGCGGCTCTGGCGACAGCTCCCACGCCCGAAGAGCCAGGAGGGAAAGCCGTGCCTCGTTGGAAAGCTCTTTGGCAGCCGCTCGCGTGGCCCCACAGCCCGTGGGGCTGTGGGCTTTCCGGCGGCCGTCAGCCTCGGCGACACCGGCGCCCACGTGGCACCGCCACGCCAGCCTGCGAAGCATTTTCCAGTAGGGCCGCGGCTCTGGCGACAGCTCCCACGCCCGAAGAGCCAGGAGGGAAAGCCGTGCCTCGTTGGAAAGCTCTTTGGCAGCCGCTCGCGTGGCCCCACAGCCCGTGGGGCTGCGGGCTTTCCGGCGGCCGTGAGCCTCGGCGACACCGGCGCCGACGTGGCGCCGTCGCGCCAGCCTGCGAAGCATTTTCCGGTAGGGCTGCGGCTCTGGCGACAGCTCCCACGCCCGAAGAGCCAGGAGGGAAAGCCGTGCCTGCTTGGAAAGCTCTTTGGCAGCACCTCGCGTGGCCCCACAGCCCGTGGGGCTGCGGGCTTTCCGGCGGCCGTCAGCCTCGGCGCCACCGGCACCGACGTGGCGCCGTCGCGCCAGCCTGCAAAGCATTTTCCGGTAGGGCCGCGGCTCTGGCGACAGCTCCCACGCCCAAAGAGCCAGGAGGGAAAGCCGTGCCTCGTTGGAAAGCTCTTTGGCAGCCGCTCACGTGGCCCCACAGCAAGTGGGGCTGCGGGCTTTTCGGCGGCCGTCAGCCTCGGCGCCACCGGCGCCCACGTGTCGCCGCGGCGCCAGCCTGCAAAGCATTTTCCGGTAGGGCCGCGGCTCTGGCGACAGCTCCCACGCCCGAAGAGCCAGGAGGGAAAGCCGTGCCTCCTTGGAAAGCTCTTTGGCAGCCGCTCACGTGGCCCCACAGCCCGTGGGGCTGCGGGCTTTTCGGCGGCCGTCAGCCTCGGCGCCACCGGCGCCCACGTGTCGCCGCGGCGCCAGCCTGCAAAGCATTTTCCGGTAGGGCCGCGGCTCTGGCGACAGCTCCCACGCCCGAAGAGCCAGGAGGGAAAGCCGTGCCTCCTTGGAAAGCTCTTTGGCAGCCGCTCGCGTGGCCCCACAGCCCGTGGGGCTGCGGGCTTTCCGGCAGCCGACAGCCTCGGCGACACCGGTGCCCACGTGGCGCCGCCGCGCCAGCCTGCGAAGCATTTTCCGGTAGGGCCGCGGCTCTGGCGACAGCTCCCACGCCCGAAGAGCCAGGAGGGAAAGCCGTGCCTCGTTGGAAAGCTCTTTGGCAGCCGCTCACGTGGCCCCACAGACCGTGGGGCTGTGGGCTTTCCGGCGGCCGTCAGCCTCGGCGACACCTGCGAGAACTTGGCGCCCCCGCGCCAGCCTGCGAAGCATTTTCCGGTAGGGCCGCGGCTCTGCCACAGCTCCCACGCCTGAAGAGCCAGGAGGGAAAGCCGTGCCTCGTTGGAAAGCTCTTTGGCAGCCGCTCGCGTGGCCCCACAGCCCGTGGGGCTGCGGGCTTTCCGGCGGCCGTCAGCCTCGGCGACACCGGCGCCCACGTGGCGCCGCCGCGCCAGCCTGCGAAGCATTTTCCGGTAGGGCCGCGGCTCTGGCGACAGCTCCCACGCCCGAAGAGCCAGGAGGGAAAGCCGTGCCTCGTTGGAAAGCTCTTTGGCAGCCGCTCGCGTGGCCCCACAGCCCGTGGGGCTGCGGGCTTTCCGGCGGCCGTCAGCCTCGGCGACACCGGCGCCCACGTGGCGCCGCCGCGCCAGCCTGCGAAGCATTTTCCGGTAGGGCCGCGGCTCTGGCGACAGCTCCCACGCCCGAAGAGCCAGGAGGGAAAGCCGTGCCTCGTTGGAAAGCTCTTTGGCAGCCGCTCGCGTGGCCCCCACAGACCGTGGGGCTGCGGGCTTTCCGGCGGCCGTCAGCCTCGGCGACACCTGCGAAAACGTAGCGCACCCGCGCCAGCCTGCGAAGCATTTTCCGGTAGGGCCGTGGCTCTGGCGACAGCTCCCACGCCCGAAGAGCCAGGAGGGAAAGCCGTGCCTCGTTGGAAAGCTCTTTGGCAGCCGCTCGCGTGGCCCCACAGCCCGTGGGGCTGTGGGCTTTCCGGCGGCCGTCAGACTCGGCGACACCGGCGCCCACGTGGCACCGCCACGCCAGCCTGCGAAGCATTTTCCAGTAGGGCCGCGGCTCTGGCGACAGCTCCCACGCCCGAAGAGCCAGGAGGGAAAGCCGTGCCTCGTTGGAAAGCTCTTTGGCAGCCGCTCGCGTGGCCCCACAGCAAGTGGGGCTGCGGGCTTTCCGGTGGCCGTCAGCCTCGCCGACACCGGTGCCCACGTGGCGCCGCCGCGCCAGACTGCAAAGCATTTTCCGGTAGGGCCGCGGCTCTGGCGACAGCTCCCACGCCCGAAGAGCCAGGAGGGAAAGCCATGCCTCCTTGGAAAGCTCTTTGGCAGCCGCTCGCGTGGCACCACAGCCCGTGGGTCTGCGGGTTTTCCGGCGGCCGTCAGCCTCGGCGACACCGGCGCCGACGTGGCGCCGTCGCGCCAGCCTGCGAAGCATTTTCCGGTAGGGCTGCGGCTCTGGCGACAGCTCCCGCGCCGGAAGAGCCAGGAGGGAAAGCCGTGCATCCTTGGAAAACTCTTTGGCAGCCGTTCGCGTGGTCCCACAGCCCGTGGGGCTGCGGGCTTTCCGGCGGCCGTCAGCCTCGGCGACACCGGTGCCCACTTGGCGCCGCCGCGCCAGCCTGCAAAGCATTTTCCGGTAGGGCCGCGGCTCTGGCGACAGCTCCCACGCCCGAAGAGCCAGGAGGGAAAGCCGTGCCTCCTTGGAAAGCTCTTTGGCAGCCGCTCACGTGGCCCCACAGCCCGTGGGGCTGCGAGCTTTTCGGCGGCCGTCAGCCTCGGCGCCACCGGCGCCCACGTGTCGCCGCGGCGCCAGCCTGCAAAGCATTTTCCGGTAGGGCCGCGGCTCTGGCGACAGCTCCCACGCCCGAAGAGCCAGGAGGGAAAGCCATGCCTCCTTGGAAAGCTCTTTGGCAGCCGCTCGCGTGGCCCCACAGCCCGTGGGGCTGCGGGCTTTCCGGCAGCCGACAGCCTCGGCGACACCGGTGCCCACGTGGCGCCGCCACGCCAGCCTGCGAAGCATTTTCCGGTAGGGCCGTGGCTCTGGCGACAGCTCCCACGCCCGAAGAGCCAGGAGGGAAAGCCGTGCCTCCTTGGAAAGCTCTTTGGCAGGCGCTCGCGTGGCCCCACAGCCCGTGGGGCTGCGGGCTTTCCGGCGGCCGTCAGCCTCGGCGACACCGGCGCCCACGTGGCGCCGCCGCGCCAGCCTGCGAAGCATTTTCCGGTAGGGCCGCGGCTCTGGAAAGAGCTCCCACGCCCAAAGAGCCAGGAGGGAAAGACGTGCCTCGTTGGAAAGCTCTTTGGCAGCCGCTCGCGTGGCCCCACAGCCCGTGGGGCTGCGGGCTTTCCGGCGGCCGTGAGCCTCGGCGACACCGGCGCCCACGTGGCGCCGCCACGCCAGCCTGCGAAGCATTTTCCGGTAGGGCCGCGGCTCTGGCGACAGCTCCCACGCCCGAAGAGCCAGGAGGGAAAGCCGTGCCTCGTTGGAAAGCTCTTTGGCAGCCGCTCACGTGGCCCCACAGACCGTGGGGCTGTGGGCTTTCCGGCGGCCGTCAGCCTCGGCGACACCTGCGACAACTTGGCGCCCCCGCGCCAGCCTGCGAAGCATTTTCCGGTAGGGCCGCGGCTCTGCCACAGCTGCCACGCCTGAAGAGCCAGGAGGGAAAGCCGTGCCTCGTTGGAAAGCTCTTTGGCAGCCGCTCGCGTGGCCCCACAGCCCGTGGGGCTGCGGGCTTTCCGGCGGCCGTCAGCCTCGGCGACACCGGCGCCCACGTGGCGCCGCCGCGCCAGCCTGCGAAGCATTTTCCGGTAGGGCCGCGGCTCTGGCGACAGCTCCCACGCCCGAAGAGCCAGGAGGGAAAGCCGTGCCTCGTTGGAAAGCTCTTTGGCAGCCGCTCGCGTGGCCCCACAGCCCGTGGGGCTGCGGGCTTTCCGGCGGCCATCAGCCTCGGCGACACCGGTGCCCACTTGGCGCCGCCACGCCAGCCTACGAAGCATTTTCCGATAGGGCCGCGGCTCTGGCGACAGCTCCCACGCCCGAAGAGCCAGGAGGGAAAGCCGTGCCTCCTTGGAAAGCTCTTTGGCAGCCGCTCACGTGGCCCCACAGACCGTGGGGCTGCGGGCTTTCCGGCGGCCGTCAGCCTCGGCGACACCTGCGAAAACGTGGCGCACCCCGCGCCAGCCTGCGAAGCATTTTCCGGTAGGGCCGCGGCTCTGGCGACAGCTCCCACGCCCGAAGAGCCAGGAGGGAAAGCCGTGCCTCGTTGGAAAGCTCTTTGGCAGCCGCTCACGTGGCCCCACAGACCGTGGGGCTGCGGGCTTTCCGGCGGCCGTCAGCCTCGGCGACACCTGCGACAACTTGGCGCCCCCGCGCCAGCCTGCGAAGCATTTTCCGGTAGGGCCGCGGCTCTGCCACAGCTCCCACGCCTGAAGAGCCAGGAGGGAAAGCCGTGCCTCGTTGGAAAGCTCTTTGGCAGCCGCTCGCGTGGCCCCACAGCCCGTGGGGCTGCGGGCTTTCCGGCGGCCGTCAGCCTCGGCGACACCGGCGCCCACGTGGCGCCGCCGCGCCAGCCTGCGAAGCATTTTCCGGTAGGGCCGCGGCTCTGGCGACAGCTCCCACGCCCGAAGAGCCAGGAGGGAAAGCCGTGCCTCGTTGGAAAGCTCTTTGGCAGCCGCTCGCGTGGCCCCACAGCCCGTGGGGCTGCGGGCTTTCCGGCGGCCATCAGCCTCGGCGACACCGGTGCCCACTTGGCGCCGCCACGCCAGCCTGCGAAGCATTTTCCGGTAGGGCCGCGGCTCTGGCGACAGCTCCCACGTCCGAAGAGCCAGGTGGGAAAGCCGTGCCTCGTTGGAAAGCTCTTTGGCAGCCGCTCGCGTGGCCCCACAGCCCGTGGGGCTGTGGGCTTTCCGGCGGCCGTCAGCCTCGGCGACACCGGCGCCCACGTGGCACCGCCACGCCAGCCTGCGAAGCATTTTCCAGTAGGGCCGCGGCTCTGGCGACAGCTCCCACGCCCGAAGAGCCAGGAGGGAAAGCCGTGCCTCGTTGGAAAGCTCTTTGGCAGCCGCTCGCGTGGCCCCACAGCCCGTGGGGCTGCGGGCTTTCCGGCGGCCGTCAGCCTCGGCGACACCGGCGCCGACGTGGCGCCGTCGCGCCAGCCTGCGAAGCATTTTCCGGTAGGGCTGCGGCTCTGGCGACAGCTCCCACGCCCGAAGAGCCAGGAGGGAAAGCCATGCCTGCTTGGAAAGCTCTTTGGCAGCACCTCGCGTGGCCCCACAGCCCGTGGGGCTGCGGGCTTTCCGGCGGCCGTCAGCCTCGGCGCCACCGGCACCGACGTGGCGCCGTCGCGCCAGCCTGCAAAGCATTTTCCGGTAGGGCCGCGGCTCTGGCGACAGCTCCCACGCCCGAAGAGCCAGGAGGGAAAGCCGTGCCTCGTTGGAAAGCTCTTTGGCAGCCGCTCACGTGGCCCCACAGCAAGTGGGGCTGCGGGCTTTTCGGCGGCCGTCAGCCTCGGCGCCACCGGCGCCCACGTGTCGCCGCGGCGCCAGCCTGCAAAGCATTTTCCAGTAGGGCCGCGGCTCTGGCGACAGCTCCCACGCCCGAAGAGCCAGGAGGGAAAGCCGTGCCTCCTTGGAAAGCTCTTTGGCAGCCGCTCACGTGGCCCCACAGCCCGTGGGGCTGCGGGCTTTTCGGCGGCCGTCAGCCTCGGCGCCACCGGCGCCCACGTGTCGCCGCGGCGCCAGCCTGCAAAGCATTTTCCGGTAGGGCCGCGGCTCTGGCGACAGCTCCCACGCCCGAAGAGCCAGGAGGGAAAGCCGTGCCTCGTTGGAAAGCTCTTTGGCAGCCGCTCGCGTGGCCCCACAGCCCGTGGGGCTGCGGGCTTTCCGGCAGCCGACAGCCTCGGCGACACCGGTGCCCACGTGGCGCCGCCGCGCCAGCCTGCGAAGCATTTTCCGGTAGGGCCGCAGCTCTGGCGACAGCTCCCACGCCCAAAGAGCCAGGAGGGAAAGCCGTGCCTCCTTGGAAAGCTCTTTGGCAGGCGCTCGCGTGGCCCCACAGCCCGTGGGGCTGCGGGCTTTCCGGCGGCCGTCAGCCTCGGCGACACCGGCGCCCACGTGGCGCCGCCGCGCCAGCCTGCGAAGCATTTTCCGGTAGGGCCGCGGCTCTGGAAAGAGCTCCCACGCCCAAAGAGCCAGGAGGGAAAGACGTGCCTCGTTGGAAAGCTCTTTGGCAGCCGCTCGCGTGGCCCCACAGCCCGTGGGGCTGCGGGCTTTCCGGCGGCCGTGAGCCTCGGCGACACCGGCGCCCACGTGGCGCCGCCACGCCAGCCTGCGAAGCATTTTCCGGTAGGGCCGCGGCTCTGGCGACAGCTCCCACGCCCGAAGAGCCAGGAGGGAAAGCCGTGCCTCGTTGGAAAGCTCTTTGGCAGCCGCTCACGTGGCCCCACAGACCGTGGGGCTGTGGGCTTTCCGGCGGCCGTCAGCCTCGGCGACACCTGCGACAACTTGGCGCCCCCGCGCCAGCCTGCGAAGCATTTTCCGGTAGGGCCGCGGCTCTGCCACAGCTCCCACGCCTGAAGAGCCAGGAGGGAAAGCCGTGCCTCGTTGGAAAGCTCTTTGGCAGCCGCTCGCGTGGCCCCACAGCCCGTGGGGCTGCGGGCTTTCCGGCGGCCGTCAGCCTCGGCGACACCGGCGCCCACGTGGCGCCGTCGCGCCAGCCTGCGAAGCATTTTCCGGTAGGGCCGCGGCTCTGGCGACAGCTCCCACGCCCGAAGAGCCAGGAGGGAAAGCCGTGCCTCGTTGGAAAGCTCTTTGGCAGCCGCTCGCGTGGCCCCACAGCCCGTGGGGCTGCGGGCTTTCCGGCGGCCATCAGCCTCGGCGACACCGGTGCCCACTTGGCGCCGCCACGCCAGCCTACGAAGCATTTTCCGATAGGGCCGCGGCTCTGGCGACAGCTCCCACGCCCAAAGAGCCAGGAGGGAAAGCCGTGCCTCGTTGGAAAGCTCTTTGGCAGCCGCTCACGTGGCCCCACAGACCGTGGGGCTGCGGGCTTTCCGGCGGCCGTCAGCCTCGGCGACACCTGCGAAAACGTGGCGCACCCGCGCCAGCCTGCGAAGCATTTTCCGGTAGGGCCGTGGCTCTGGCGACAGCTCCCACGCCCGAAGAGCCAGGAGGGAAAGCCGTGCCTCGTTGGAAAGCTCTTTGGCAGCCGCTCGCGTGGCCCCACAGCCCGTGGGGCTGTGGGCTTTCCGGCGGCCGTCAGCCTCGGCGACACCGGCGCCCACGTGGCACCGCCACGCCAGCCTGCGAAGCATTTTCCAGTAGGGCCGCGGCTCTGGCGACAGCTCCCACGCCTGAAGAGCCAGGAGGGAAAGCCGTGCCTCGTTGGAAAGCTCTTTGGCAGCCGCTCGCGTGGCCCCACAGCCCGTGGGGCTGCGGGCTTTCCAGCGGCCGTCAGCCTCGGCGACACCGGCGCCCACGTGGCGCTGCCAGGCCAGCCTGCAAAGCATTTTCCGGTAGGGCCGCGGCTCTGGCGACAGCTCCCACGCCCGAAGAGCCAGGAGGGAAAGCCGTGCCTCCTTGGAAAGCTCTTTGGCAGCCGCTCGCGTGGCCCCACAGCCCGTGGGTCTGCGGGTTTTCCGGCGGCCGTCAGCCTCGGCGACACCGGCGCCGACGTGGCGCCGTCGCGCCAGCCTGCGAAGCATTTTCCGGTAGGGCTGCGGCTCTGGCGACAGCTCCCGCGCCGGAAGAGCCAGGAGGGAAAGCCGTGCATCCTTGGAAAACTCTTTGGCAGCCGTTCGCGTGGTCCCACAGCCCGTGGGGCTGCGGGCTTTCCGGCGGCCGTCAGCCTCGGCGACACCGGTGCCCACTTGGCGCCGCCGCGCCAGCCTGCAAAGCATTTTCCGGTAGGGCCGCGGCTCTGGCGACAGCTCCCACGCCCGAAGAGCCAGGAGGGAAAGCCATGCCTCCTTGGAAAGCTCTTTGGCAGCCGCTCACGTGGCCCCACAGCCCGTGGGGCTGCGGGCTTTTCGGCGGCCGTCAGCCTCGGCGCCACCGGCGCCCACGTGTCGCCGCGGCGCCAGCCTGCAAAGCATTTTCCGGTAGGGCCGCGGCTCTGGCGACAGCTCCCACGCCCGAAGAGCCAGGAGGGAAAGCCGTGCCTCCTTGGAAAGCTCTTTGGCAGCCGCTCGCGTGGCCCCACAGCCCGTGGGGCTGCGGGCTTTCCGGCAGCCGACAGCCTCGGCGACACCGGTGCCCACGTGGCGCCGCCACGCCAGCCTGCGAAGCATTTTCCGGTAGGGGCCGTGGCTCTGGCGACAGCTCCCACGCCCAAAGAGCCAGGAGGGAAAGCCGTGCCTCCTTGGAAAGCTCTTTGGCAGGCGCTCGCGTGGCCCCACAGCCCGTGGGGCTGCGGGCTTTCCGGCGGCCGTCAGCCTCGGCGACACCGGCGCCCACGTGGCGCCGCCGCGCCAGCCTGCGAAGCATTTTCCGGTAGGGCCGCGGCTCTGGAAAGAGCTCCCACGCCCAAAGAGCCAGGAGGGAAAGACGTGCCTCGTTGGAAAGCTCTTTGGCAGCCGCTCGCGTGGCCCCACAGCCCGTGGGGCTGCGGGCTTTCCGGCGGCCGTGAGCCTCGGCGACACCGGCGCCCACGTGGCGCCGCCACGCCAGCCTGCGAAGCATTTTCCGGTAGGGCCGCGGCTCTGGCGACAGCTCCCACGCCCGAAGAGCCAGGAGGGAAAGCCGTGCCTCGTTGGAAAGCTCTTTGGCAGCCGCTCACGTGGCCCCACAGACCGTGGGGCTGTGGGCTTTCCGGCGGCCGTCAGCCTCGGCGACACCTGCGACAACTTGGCGCCCCCGCGCCAGCCTGCGAAGCATTTTCCGGTAGGGCCGCGGCTCTGCCACAGCTCCCACGCCTGAAGAGCCAGGAGGGAAAGCCGTGCCTCGTTGGAAAGCTCTTTGGCAGCCGCTCGCGTGGCCCCACAGCCCGTGGGGCTGCGGGCTTTCCGGCGGCCGTCAGCCTCGGCGACACCGGCGCCCACGTGGCGCCGCCGCGCCAGCCTGCGAAGCATTTTCCGGTAGGGCCGCGGCTCTGGCGACAGCTCCCACGCCCGAAGAGCCAGGAGGGAAAGCCGTGCCTCGTTGGAAAGCTCTTTGGCAGCCGCTCGCGTGGCCCCACAGCCCGTGGGGCTGCGGGCTTTCCGGCGGCCATCAGCCTCGGCGACACCGGTGCCCACTTGGCGCCGCCACGCCAGCCTACGAAGCATTTTCCGATAGGGCCGCGGCTCTGGCGACAGCTCCCACGCCCGAAGAGCCAGGAGGGAAAGCCGTGCCTCGTTGGAAAGCTCTTTGGCAGCCGCTCACGTGGCCCCACAGACCGTGGGGCTGCGGGCTTTCCGGCGGCCGTCAGCCTCGGCGACACCTGCGAAAACGTGGCGCACCCGCGCCAGCCTGCGAAGCATTTTCCGGTAGGGCCGTGGCTCTGGCGACAGCTCCCACGCCCGAAGAGCCAGGAGGGAAAGCCGTGCCTCGTTGGAAAGCTCTTTGGCAGCCGCTCGCGTGGCCCCACAGCCCTTGGGGCTGTGGGCTTTCCGGCGGCCGTCAGCCTCGGCGACACCGGCGCCCACGTGGCACCGCCACGCCAGCCTGCGAAGCATTTTCCAGTAGGGCCGCGGCTCTGGCGACAGCTCCCACGCCCGAAGAGCCAGGAGGGAAAGCCGTGCCTCGTTGGAAAGCTCTTTGGCAGCCGCTCGCGTGGCCCCACAGCCCGTGGGGCTGCGGGCTTTCCAGCGGCCGTCAGCCTTGGCGACACCGGCGCCCACGTGGCGCTGCCAGGCCAGCCTGCAAAGCATTTTCCGGTAGGGCCGCGGCTCTGGCGACAGCTCCCACGCCCGAAGAGCCAGGAGGGAAAGCCGTGCCTCCTTGGAAAGCTCTTTGGCAGCCGCTCGCGTGGCCCCACAGCCCGTGGGTCTGCGGGTTTTCCGGCGGCCGTCAGCCTCGGCGACACCGGCGCCGACGTGGCGCCGTCGCGCCAGCCTGCGAAGCATTTTCCGGTAGGGCTGCGGCTCTGGCGACAGCTCCCGCGCCGGAGGAGCCAGGAGGGAAAGCCGTGCATCCTTGGAAAACTCTTTGGCAGCCGTTCGCGTGGTCCCACAGCCCGTGGGGCTGCGGGCTTTCCGGCGGCCGTCAGCCTCGGCGACACCGGTGCCCACTTGGCGCCGCCGCGCCAGCCTGCAAAGCATTTTCCGGTAGGGCCGCGGCTCTGGCGACAGCTCCCACGCCCGAAGAGCCAGGAGGGAAAGCCGTGCCTCCTTGGAAAGCTCTTTGGCAGCCGCTCGCGTGGCCCCACAGCCCGTGGGGCTGCGGGCTTTCCGGCAGCCGACAGCCTCGGCGACACCGGTGCCCACGTGGCGCCGCCGCGCCAGCCTGCGAAGCATTTTCCGGTAGGGCCGCGGCTCTGGCGACAGCTCCCACGCCCAAAGAGCCAGGAGGGAAAGCCGTGCCTCCTTGGAAAGCTCTTTGGCAGCCGCTCGCGTGGCCCCACAGCCCGTGGGGCTGCGGGCTTTCCGGCGGCCGTCAGCCTCGGCGACACCGGTGCCCACGTGGCGCCGCCGTGCCAGCCTGCGAAGCATTTTCCGGTAGGGCCGCGGCTCTGGCGACAGCTCCCACGCCCGAAGAGCCAGGAGGGAAAGCCGTGCCTCGTTGGAAAGCTCTTTGGCAGCCGCTCGCGTGGCCCCACAGCCCGTGGGGCTGCGGGCTTTCCGGCGGCCGACAGCCTCGGCGACACCGGTGCCGACTTGGCGCCACCACGCCAGCCTACGAAGCATTTTCCGGTAGGGCCGCGGCTCTGGCGACAGCTCCCACGCCCGAAGAGCCAGGAGGGAAAGCCGTGCCTCCTTGGAAAGCTCTTTGGCAGCCACTCGCGTGGCCCCACAGCCCGTGGGGCTGCGGGCTTTCCGGCGGCCGTCAGCCTCGGCGACACCGGCGCCCACGTGGCACCGCCGCGCCAGCCTGCGAAGCATTTTCCGGTAGGGCCGCGGCTCTGGCGACAGCTCGCACGCCTGAAGAGCCAGGAGGGAAAGCCGTGCCTCCTTGGAAAGCTCTTTGGCAGCCGCTCGCGTGGCCCCACAGCAAGTGGGGCTGCGGGCTTTCCGGCGGCCGTCAGCCTCAGCGACACCTGCGACAACGTGGCGCCCCCGCGCCAGCCTGCGAAGCATTTTCCGGTAGGGGCGCGGCTCTGGCGACATCTCCCACGCCCGAAGAGCCAGGAGGGAAAGCCGTGCCTCCTTGGAAAGCTCTTTGGCAGCCGCTCGCGTGGCCCCACAGCCCGTGGGGCTGCGGGCTTTCCGGCGGCCGTCAGCCTCGGCGACACCGGTGCCCACTTGGCGCCGCCACGCCAGCCTGCGAAGCATTTTCCGGTAGGGCCGTGGCTCTGGCGACAGCTCCCACGCCCGAAGAGCCAGGACGGAAAGCCGTGCCTCCTTGGAAAGCTCTTTGGCAGCCGCTCGCGTGGCCCCACAGCAAGTGGGGCTGCGGGCTTTCCGGTGGCCGTCAGCCTCGCCGACACCGGTGCCCACGTGGCGCCGCCGCGCCAGACTGCAAAGCATTTTCCGGTAGGGCCGCGGCTCTGGCGACAGCTCCCACGCCCGAAGAGCCAGGAGGGAAAGCCATGCCTCCTTGGAAAGCTCTTTGGCAGCCGCTCGCGTGGCACCACAGCCCGTGGGTCTGCGGGCTTTCCGGCGGCCGTCAGCCTCGGCGACACCGGCGCCCACGTGGCGCCGCCACGCCAGCCTGCGAAGCATTTTCCGGTAGGGCCGCGGCTCTGGCGACAGCTCCCACGCCCGAAGAGCCAGGAGGGAAAGCCGTGCCTCAGTGGAAAGCTCTTTGGCTGCCGCTCGCGTGGCCCCACAGCCCGTGGGGCTGCGGGCTTTCCGGCGGCCGTCAGCCTCGGTGACACCGGCGCCCACGTGGCGCCGCCGCGCCAGCCTGCAAAGCATTTTCCGGTAGGGCCGCAGCTCTGGCGACAGCTCCCACGCCCGAAGAGCCAGGAGGGAAAGCCGTGCCTCAGTGGAAAGCTCTTTGGCAGCCGTTCGCGTGGCCCCACAGCAAGTGGGGCTGCGGGCTTTCCGGCGGCCGTCAGCCTCGCCGACAACGGCGCCCACGGGGCGCCGCCGCGCCAGACTGCAAAGCATTTTCCGGTAGGGCCGCGGCTCTGGCGACAGCTCCCACGCCCGAAGAGCCAGGAGGGAAAGCCATGCCTCCTTGGAAAGCTCTTTGGCAGCCGCTCGCGTGGCCCCACAGCCCGTGGGGCTGCGGGCTTTCCAGCGGCCGTCAGCCTTGGCGACACCGGCGCCCACGTGGCGCCGCCGCGCCAGCCTGCGAAGCATTTTCCGGTAGGGCCGCGGCTCTGGCGACAGCTCCCACGCCCGAAGAGCCAGGAGGGAAAGCCGTGCCTCCTTGGAAAGCTCTTTGGCAGCCGCTCGCGTGGCCCCACAGCCCGTGGGTCTGCGGGTTTTCCGGCGGCCGTCAGCCTCGGCGACACCGGCGCCGACGTGGCGCCGTCGCGCCAGCCTGCGAAGCATTTTCCGGTAGGGCTGCGGCTCTGGCGACAGCTCCCGCGCCGGAAGAGCCAGGAGGGAAAGCCGTGCATCCTTGGAAAACTCTTTGGCAGCCGTTCGCGTGGTCCCACAGCCCGTGGGGCTGCGGGCTTTCCGGCGGCCGTCAGCCTCGGCGACACCGGTGCCCACTTGGCGCCGCCGCGCCAGCCTGCAAAGCATTTTCCGGTAGGGCCGCGGCTCTGGCGACAGCTCCCACGCCCGAAGAGCCAGGAGGGAAAGCCGTGCCTCCTTGGAAAGCTCTTTGGCAGCCGCTCGCGTGGCCCCACAGCCCGTGGGGCTGCGGGCTTTCCGGCAGCCGACAGCCTCGGCGACACCGGTGCCCACGTGGCGCCGCCGCGCCAGCCTGCGAAGCATTTTCCGGTAGGGCCGCGGCTCTGGCGACAGCTCCCACGCCCAAAGAGCCAGGAGGGAAAGCCGTGCCTCCTTGGAAAGCTCTTTGGCAGCCGCTCGCGTGGCCCCACAGCCCGTGGGGCTGCGGGCTTTCCGGCGGCCGTCAGCCTCGGCGACACCGGTGCCCACGTGGCGCCGCCGTGCCAGCCTGCGAAGCATTTTCCGGTAGGGCCGCGGCTCTGGCGACAGCTCCCACGCCCGAAGAGCCAGGAGGGAAAGCCGTGCCTCGTTGGAAAGCTCTTTGGCAGCCGCTCGCGTGGCCCCACAGCCCGTGGGGCTGCGGGCTTTCCGGCGGCCGACAGCCTCGGCGACACCGGTGCCGACTTGGCGCCGCCACGCCAGCCTACGAAGCATTTTCCGGTAGGGCCGCGGCTCTGGCGACAGCTCCCACGCCCGAAGAGCCAGGAGGGAAAGCCGTGCCTCCTTGGAAAGCTCTTTGGCAGCCACTCGCGTGGCCCCACAGCCCGTGGGGCTGCGGGCTTTCCGGCGGCCGTCAGCCTCGGCGACACCGGCGCCCACGTGGCACCGCCGCGCCAGCCTGCGAAGCATTTTCCGGTAGGGCCGCGGCTCTGGCGACAGCTCCCACGCCTGAAGAGCCAGGAGGGAAAGCCGTGCCTCCTTGGAAAGCTCTTTGGCAGCCGCTCGCGTGGCCCCACAGCAAGTGGGGCTGCGGGCTTTCCGGCGGCCGTCAGCCTCAGCGACACCTGCGACAACGTGGCGCCCCCGCGCCAGCCTGCGAAGCATTTTCCGGTAGGGGCGCGGCTCTGGCGACATCTCCCACGCCCGAAGAGCCAGGAGGGAAAGCCGTGCCTCCTTGGAAAGCTCTTTGGCAGCCGCTCGCGTGGCCCCACAGCCCGTGGGGCTGCGGGCTTTCCGGCGGCCGTCAGCCTCGGCGACACCGGTGCCCACTTGGCGCCGCCACGCCAGCCTGCGAAGCATTTTCCGGTAGGGCCGTGGCTCTGGCGACAGCTCCCACGCCCGAAGAGCCAGGACGGAAAGCCGTGCCTCCTTGGAAAGCTCTTTGGCAGCCGCTCGCGTGGCCCCACAGCAAGTGGGGCTGCGGGCTTTCCGGTGGCCGTCAGCCTCGCCGACACCGGTGCCCACGTGGCGCCGCCGCGCCAGACTGCAAAGCATTTTCCGGTAGGGCCGCGGCTCTGGCGACAGCTCCCACGCCCGAAGAGCCAGGAGGGAAAGCCATGCCTCCTTGGAAAGCTCTTTGGCAGCCGCTCGCGTGGCACCACAGCCCGTGGGTCTGCGGGCTTTCCGGCGGCCGTCAGCCTCGGCGACACCGGCGCCCACGTGGCGCCGCCACGCCAGCCTGCGAAGCATTTTCCGGTAGGGCCGCGGCTCTGGCGACAGCTCCCACGCCCGAAGAGCCAGGAGGGAAAGCCGTGCCTCATTGGAAAGCTCTTTGGCAGGCGCTCGCGTGGCCCCACAGCCCGTGGGGCTGCGGGCTTTCCGGCGGCCGTCAGCCTCGGTGACACCGGCGCCCACGTGGCGCCGCCGCGCCAGCCTGCAAAGCATTTTCCGGTAGGGCCGCAGCTCTGGCGACAGCTCCCACGCCCGAAGAGCCAGGAGGGAAAGCCGTGCCTCAGTGGAAAGCTCTTTGGCAGCCGTTCGCGTGGCCCCACAGCAAGTGGGGCTGCGGGCTTTCCGGCGGCCGTCAGCCTCGCCGAAAACGGCGCCCACGGGGCGCCGCCGCGCCAGACTGCAAAGCATTTTCCGGTAGGGCCGCGGCTCTGGCGACAGCTCCCACGCCCGAAGAGCCAGGAGGGAAAGCCATGCCTCCTTGGAAAGCTCTTTGGCAGCCGCTCGCGTGGCCCCACAGCCCGTGGGGCTGCGGGCTTTCCGGCGGCCGTCAGCCTCGGCGACACCGGCGCCCACGTGGCGCCGCCGCGCCAGCCTGCGAAGCATTTTCCGGTAGGGCCGCGGCTCTGGCGACAGCTCCCACGCCCGAAGAGCCAGGAGGGAAAGCCGTGCCTCCTTGGAAATGTCTTTGGCAGCCGCTCGCGTGGCCCCACAGCCCATGGCGCTGCGGGCTTTCCGGCGGCCGTCAGCCTCGGCCACACCGGCGCCCACGTGGCGCCGCCACGCCAGCCTGCGAAGCATTTTCCGGTAGGGCCGTGGCTCTGGCGACAGCTCCCACGCCTGAAGAGCCAGGAGGGAAAGCCGTGCCTGCTTGGAAAGCTCTTTGGCAGCCGTCCGCGTGGCCCCACAGCCCGTGGGGCTGCGGGCTTTCCGGCGGCCGTCAGCCTTGGTGACACCGGCGCCCACGTGGCGCCGCCACGCCAGCCTGCGAAGCATTTTCCTGTAGGGCCGTGGCTCTGGCGACAGCTCCCACGCCCAAAGAGCCAGGAGGGAAAGCCGTGCCTCGTTGGAAAGCTCTTTGGCAGCCGCTCGCGTGGCCCCACAGCCCGTGGGGCTGCGGGTTTTCCGGCGGCCGTCAGACTCGGCGGCACCGGCGCCCACGTGGCACCGCCACACCAGCCTTTGAAGCATTTTCCAGTAGGGCCGCGGCTCTGGCGACAGCTCCCACGCCCGAAGAGCCAGGAGGGAAAGACGTGCCTCGTTGGAAAACTCTTTGGCAGCCGCTCGCGTGGCCCCACAGCCCGTGGGGCTGCGGGCTTTCCGGCGGCCGTCAGCCTCGGCGACACCGGCGCCCACGTGGCGCTGCCGGGCCAGCCTGCAAAGCATTTTCCGGTAGGGCCGCGGCTCTGGCAACAGCTCCCACGCCCGAAGAGCCAGGAGGGAAAGCCATGCCTCGTTGGAAAGCTCTTTGGCAGCCGCTCGCGTGGCCCCACAACCCGTGGGGCTGCGGGCTTTCCGGCGGCCGTCAGCCTCGGCGACACCGGCGCCGACGTGGCGCCGTCGCGCCAGCCTGCGAAGCATTTTCCGGTAGGGCTGCGGCTCTGGCGACAGCTCCCACGCCCGAAGAGCCAGGAGGGAAAGCCGTGCCTGCTTGGAAAGCTCTTTGGCAGCACCTCGCGTGGCCCCACAGCCCGTGGGGCTGCGGGCTTTCCGGCGGCCGTCAGCCTCGGCGCCACCGGCACCGACGTGGCGCCGTCGCGCCAGCCTGCAAAGCATTTTCCGGTAGGGCCGCGGCTCTGGCGACAGCTCCCACGCCCGAAGAGCCAGGAGGGAAAGCCGTGCCTCCTTGGAAAGCTCTTTGGCAGGCGCTCGCGTGGCCCCACAGCCCGTGGGGCTGCGGGCTTTCCGGCGGCCGTCAGCCTCGGCGACACCGGCGCCCACGTGGCGCCGCCGCGCCAGCCTGCGAAGCATTTTCCGGTAGGGCCGCGGCTCTGGAAAGAGCTCCCACGCCCAAAGAGCCAGGAGGGAAAGACGTGCCTCGTTGGAAAGCTCTTTGGCAGCCGCTCGCGTGGCCCCACAGCCCGTGGGGCTGCGGGCTTTCCGGCGGCCGTGAGCCTCGGCGACACCAGCGCCCACGTGGCGCCGCCACGCCAGCCTGCGAAGCATTTTCCGGTAGGGCCGCGGCTCTGGCGACAGCTCCCACGCCCGAAGAGCCAGGAGGGAAAGCCGTGCCTCGTTGGAAAGCTCTTTGGCAGCCGCTCACGTGGCCCCACAGACCGTGGGGCTGCGGGCTTTCCGGCGGCCGTCAGCCTGGGCGACACCTGCGACAACTTGGCGCCCCCGCGCCAGCCTGCGAAGCATTTTCCGGTAGGGCCGCGGCTCTGCCACAGCTCCCACGCCTGAAGAGCCAGGAGGGAAAGCCGTGCCTCGTTGGAAAGCTCTTTGGCAGCCGCTCGCGTGGCCCCACAGCCCGTGGGGCTGCGGGCTTTCCGGCGGCCGTCAGCCTCGGCGACACCGGCGCCCACGTGGCGCCGCCGCGCCAGCCTGCGAAGCATTTTCCGGTAGGGCCGCGGCTCTGGCGACAGCTCCCACGCCCGAAGAGCCAGGAGGGAAAGCCGTGCCTCGTTGGAAAGCTCTTTGGCAGCCGCTCGCGTGGCCCCACAGCCCGTGGGGCTGCGGGCTTTCCGGCGGCCATCAGCCTCGGCGACACCGGTGCCCACTTGGCGCCGCCACGCCAACCTACGAAGCATTTTCCGGTAGGGCCGCGGCTCTGGCGACAGCTCCCACGCCCGAAGAGCCAGGAGGGAAAGCCGTGCCTCGTTGGAAAGCTCTTTGGCAGCCGCTCACGTGGCCCCACAGACCGTGGGGCTGCGGGCTTTCCGGCGGCCGTCAGCCTCGGCGACACCTGCGACAACGTGGCGCACCCGCGCCAGCCTGCGAAGCATTTTCCGGTAGGGCCGCGGCTCTGGCGACAGCTCCCACGCCCGAAGAGCCAGGAGGGAAAGCCGTGCCTCGTTGGAAAGCTCTTTGGCAGCCGCTCGCGTGGCCCCACAGCCCGTGGGGCTGTGGGCTTTCCGGCGGCCGTCAGCCTCGGCGACACCGGCGCCCACGTGGCACCGCCACGCCAGCCTGCGAAGCATTTTCCAGTAGGGCCGCGGCTCTGGCGACAGCTCCCACGCCCGAAGAGCCAGGAGGGAAAGCCGTGCCTCGTTGGAAAGCTCTTTGGCAGCCGCTCGCGTGGCCCCACAGCCCGTGGGGCTGCGGGCTTTCCGGCGGCCGTGAGCCTCGGCGACACCGGCGCCGACGTGGCGCCGTCGCGCCAGCCTTCGAAGCATTTTCCGGTAGGGCTGCGGCTCTGGCGACAGCTCCCACGCCCGAAGAGCCAGGAGGGAAAGCCGTGCCTGCTTGGAAAGCTCTTTGGCAGCACCTCGCGTGGCCCCACAGCCCGTGGGGCTGCGGGCTTTCCGGCGGCCGTCAGCCTCGGCGCCACCGGCACCGACGTGGCGCCGTCGCGCCAGCCTGCAAAGCATTTTCCGGTAGGGCCGCGGCTCTGGCGACAGCTCCCACGCCCGAAGAGCCAGGAGGGAAAGCCGTGCCTCGTTGGAAAGCTCTTTGGCAGCCGCTCACGTGGCCCCACAGCAAGTGGGGCTGCGGGCTTTTCGGCGGCCGTCAGCCTCGGCGCCACCGGCGCCCACGTGTCGCCGCGGCGCCAGCCTGCAAAGCATTTTCCGGTAGGGCCGCGGCTCTGGCGACAGCTCCCACGCCCGAAGAGCCAGGAGGGAAAGCCGTGCCTCCTTGGAAAGCTCTTTGGCAGCCGCTCACGTGGCCCCACAGCCCGTGGGGCTGCGGGCTTTTCGGCGGCCGTCAGCCTCGGCGCCACCGGCGCCCACGTGTCGCCGCGGCGCCAGCCTGCAAAGCATTTTCCGGTAGGGCCGCGGCTCTGGCGACAGCTCCCACGCCCGAAGAGCCAGGAGGGAAAGCCGTGCCTCGTTGGAAAGCTCTTTGGCAGCCGCTCGCGTGGCCCCACAGCCCGTGGGGCTGCGGGCTTTCCGGCAGCCGACAGCCTCGGCGACACCGGTGCCCACGTGGCGCCGCCGCGCCAGCCTGCGAAGCATTTTCCGGTAGGGCCGTGGCTCTGGCGACAGCTCCCACGCCCAAAGAGCCAGGAGGGAAAGCCGTGCCTCCTTGGAAAGCTCTTTGGCAGGCGCTCGCGTGGCCCCACAGCCCGTGGGTCTGCGGGCTTTCCGGCGGCCGTCAGCCTCGGCGACACCGGCGCCCACGTGGCGCCGCCGCGCCAGCCTGCGAAGCATTTTCCGGTAGGGCCGCGGCTCTGGAAAGAGCTCCCACGCCCAAAGAGCCAGGAGGGAAAGACGTGCCTCGTTGGAAAGCTCTTTGGCAGCCGCTCGCGTGGCCCCACAGCCCGTGGGGCTGCGGGCTTTCCGGCGGCCGTGAGCCTCGGCGACACCGGCGCCCACGTGGCGCCGCCACGCCAGCCTGCGAAGCATTTTCCGGTAGGGCCGCAGCTCTGGCGACAGCTCCCACGCCCGAAGAGCCAGGAGGGAAAGCCGTGCCTCGTTGGAAAGCTCTTTGGCAGCCGCTCACGTGGCCCCACAGCCCGTGGGGCTGTGGGCTTTCCGGCGGCCGTCAGCCTCGGCGACACCTGCGACAACTTGGCGCCCCCGCGCCAGCCTGCGAAGCATTTTCCGGTAGGGCCGCGGCTCTGCCACAGCTCCCACGCCTGAAGAGCCAGGAGGGAAAGCCGTGCCTCGTTGGAAAGCTCTTTGGCAGCCGCTCGCGTGGCCCCACAGCCCGTGGGGCTGCGGGCTTTCCGGCGGCCGTCAGCCTCGGCGACACCGGCGCCCACGTGGCGCCGCCGCGCCAGCCTGCGAAGCATTTTCCGGTAGGGCCGCGGCTCTGGCGACAGCTCCCACGCCCGAAGAGCCAGGAGGGAAAGCCGTGCCTCGTTGGAAAGCTCTTTGGCAGCCGCTCGCGTGGCCCCACAGCCCGTGGGGCTGCGGGCTTTCCGGCGGCCATCAGCCTCGGCGACACCGGTGCCCACTTGGCGCCGCCACGCCAGCCTACGAAGCATTTTCCGATAGGGCCGCGGCTCTGGCGACAGCTCCCACGCCCGAAGAGCCAGGAGGGAAAGCCGTGCCTCGTTGGAAAGCTCTTTGGCAGCCGCTCACGTGGCCCCACAGACCGTGGGGCTGCGGGCTTTCCGGCGGCCGTCAGCCTCGGCGACACCTGCGAAAACGTGGCGCACCCGCGCCAGCCTGCGAAGCATTTTCCGGTAGGGCCGTGGCTCTGGCGACAGCTCCCACGCCCGAAGAGCCAGGAGGGAAAGCCGTGCCTCGTTGGAAAGCTCTTTGGCAGCCGCTCGCGTGGCCCCACAGCCCGTGGGGCTGCGGGCTTTCCGGCGGCCGTCAGCCTCGGCGACACCGGCGCCCACGTGGCACCGCCACGCCAGCCTGCGAAGCATTTTCCAGTAGGGCCGCGGCTCTGGCGACAGCTCCCACGCCCGAAGAGCCAGGAGGGAAAGCCGTGCCTCGTTGGAAAGCTCTTTGGCAGCCGCTCGCGTGGCCCCACAGCCCGTGGGGCTGCGGGCTTTCCAGCGGCCGTCAGCCTCGGCGACACCGGCGCCCACGTGGCGCTGCCAGGCCAGCCTGCAAAGCATTTTCCGGTAGGGCCGCGGCTCTGGCGACAGCTCCCACGCCCGAAGAGCCAGGAGGGAAAGCCGTGCCTCCTTGGAAAGCTCTTTGGCAGCCGCTCGCGTGGCCCCACAGCCCGTGGGTCTGCGGGTTTTCCGGCGGCCGTCAGCCTCGGCGACACCGGCGCCGACGTGGCGCCGTCGCGCCAGCCTGCGAAGCATTTTCCGGTAGGGCTGCGGCTCTGGCGACAGCTCCCGCGCCGGAAGAGCCAGGAGGGAAAGCCGTGCATCCTTGGAAAACTCTTTGGCAGCCGTTCGCGTGGTCCCACAGCCCGTGGGGCTGCGGGCTTTCCGGCGGCCGTCAGCCTCGGCGACACCGGTGCCCACTTGGCGCCGCCGCGCCAGCCTGCAAAGCATTTTCCGGTAGGGCCGCGGCTCTGGCGACAGCTCCCACGCCCGAAGAGCCAGGAGGGAAAGCCGTGCCTCCTTGGAAAGCTCTTTGGCAGCCGCTCACGTGGCCCCACAGCCCGTGGGGCTGCGGGCTTTTCGGCGGCCGTCAGCCTCGGCGCCACCGGCGCCCACGTGTCGCCGCGGCGCCAGCCTGCAAAGCATTTTCCGGTAGGGCCGCGGCTCTGGCGACAGCTCCCACGCCCGAAGAGCCAGGAGGGAAAGCCATGCCTCCTTGGAAAGCTCTTTGGCAGCCGCTCGCGTGGCCCCACAGCCCGTGGGGCTGCGGGCTTTCCGGCGGCCGTGAGCCTCGGCGACACCGGCGCCCACGTGGCGCCGCCACGCCAGCCTGCGAAGCATTTTCCGGTAGGGCCGCGGCTCTGGCGACAGCTCCCACGCCCGAAGAGCCAGGAGGGAAAGCCGTGCCTCGTTGGAAAGCTCTTTGGCAGCCGCTCACGTGGCCCCACAGACCGTTGGGCTGTGGGCTTTCCGGCGGCCGTCAGCCTCGGCGACACCTGCGACAACTTGGCGCCCCCGCGCCAGCCTGCGAAGCATTTTCCGGTAGGGCCGCGGCTCTGCCACAGCTGCCACGCCTGAAGAGCCAGGAGGGAAAGCCGTGCCTCGTTGGAAAGCTCTTTGGCAGCCGCTCGCGTGGCCCCACAGCCCGTGGGGCTGCGGGCTTTCCGGCGGCCGTCAGCCTCGGCGACACCGGCGCCCACGTGGCGCCGCCGCGCCAGCCTGCGAAGCATTTTCCGGTAGGGCCGCGGCTCTGGCGACAGCTCCCACGCCCGAAGAGCCAGGAGGGAAAGCCGTGCCTCGTTGGAAAGCTCTTTGGCAGCCGCTCGCGTGGCCCCACAGCCCGTGGGGCTGCGGGCTTTCCGGCGGCCATCAGCCTCGGCGACACCGGTGCCCACTTGGCGCCGCCACGCCAGCCTACGAAGCATTTTCCGATAGGGCCGCGGCTCTGGCGACAGCTCCCACGCCCGAAGAGCCAGGAGGGAAAGCCGTGCCTCCTTGGAAAGCTCTTTGGCAGCCGCTCACGTGGCCCCACAGACCGTGGGGCTGCGGGCTTTCCGGCGGCCGTCAGCCTCGGCGACACCTGCGAAAACGTGGCGCACCCGCGCCAGCCTGCGAAGCATTTTCCGGTAGGGCCGTGGCTCTGGCGACAGCTCCCACGCCCGAAGAGCCAGGAGGGAAAGCCGTGCCTCGTTGGAAAGCTCTTTGGCAGCCGCTCGCGTGGCCCCACAGCCCGTGGGGCTGTGGGCTTTCCGGCGGCCGTGAGCCTCGGCGACACCGGCGCCCACGTGGCACCGCCACGCCAGCCTGCGAAGCATTTTCCAGTAGGGCCGCGGCTCTGGCGACAGCTCCCACGCCCGAAGAGCCAGGAGGGAAAGCCGTGCCTCGTTGGAAAGCTCTTTGGCAGCCGCTCGCGTGGCCCCACAGCCCGTGGGGCTGCGGGCTTTCCGGCGGCCGTCAGCCTCGGCGACACCTGCGACAACTTGGCGCCCCCGCGCCAGCCTGCGAAGCATTTTCCGGTAGGGCCGCGGCTCTGCCACAGCTCCCACGCCCGAAGAGCCAGGAGGGAAAGCCGTGCCTCGTTGGAAAGCTCTTTGGCAGCCGCTCGCGTGGCCCCACAGCCCGTGGGGCTGCGGGCTTTCCGGCGGCCGTCAGCCTCGGCGACACCGGCGCCCACGTGGCGCCGCCGCGCCAGCCTGCGAAGCATTTTCCGGTAGGGCCGCGGCTCTGGCAACAGCTCCCACGCCCGAAGAGCCAGGAGGGAAAGCCGTGCCTCGTTGGAAAGCTCTTTGGCAGCCGCTCGCGTGGCCCCACAGCCCGTGGGGCTGCGGGCTTTCCGGCGGCCATCAGCCTCGGCGACACCGGTGCCCACTTGGCGCCGCCACGCCAACCTACGAAGCATTTTCCGGTAGGGCCGCGGCTCTGGCGACAGCTCCCACGCCCGAAGAGCCAGGAGGGAAAGCCGTGCCTCGTTGGAAAGCTCTTTGGCAGCCGCTCACGTGGCCCCACAGACCGTGGGGCTGCGGGCTTTCCGGCGGCCGTCAGCCTCGGCGACACCTGCGACAACGTGGCGCACCCGCGCCAGCCTGCGAAGCATTTTCCGGTAGGGCCGCGGCTCTGGCGACAGCTCCCACGTCCGAAGAGCCAGGTGGGAAAGCCGTGCCTCGTTGGAAAGCTCTTTGGCAGGCGCTCGCGTGGCCCCACAGCCCGTGGGGCTGCGGGCTTTCCGGCGGCCGTCAGCCTCGGCGACACCGGCGCCCACGTGGCGCCGCCGCGCCAGCCTGCGAAGCATTTTCCGGTAGGGCCGCGGCTCTGGAAAGAGCTCCCACGCCCAAAGAGCCAGGAGGGAAAGACGTGCCTCGTTGGAAAGCTCTTTGGCAGCCGCTCGCGTGGCCCCACAGCCCGTGGGGCTGCGGGCTTTCCGGCGGCCGTGAGCCTCGGCGACACCGGCGCCCACGTGGCGCCGCCACGCCAGCCTGCGAAGCATTTTCCGGTAGGGCCGCGGCTCTGGCGACAGCTCCCACGCCCGAAGAGCCAGGAGGGAAAGCCGTGCCTCGTTGGAAAGCTCTTTGGCAGCCGCTCACGTGGCCCCACAGACCGTGGGGCTGTGGGCTTTCCGGCGGCCGTCAGCCTCGGCGACACCTGCGACAACTTGGCGCCCCCGCGCCAGCCTGCGAAGCATTTTCCGGTAGGGCCGCGGCTCTGCCACAGCTCCCACGCCTGAAGAGCCAGGAGGGAAAGCCGTGCCTCGTTGGAAAGCTCTTTGGCAGCCGCTCGCGTGGCCCCACAGCCCGTGGGGCTGCGGGCTTTCCGGCGGCCGTCAGCCTCGGCGACACCGGCGCCCACGTGGCGCCGCCGCGCCAGCCTGCGAAGCATTTTCCGGTAGGGCCGCGGCTCTGGCGACAGCTCCCACGCCCGAAGAGCCAGGAGGGAAAGCCGTGCCTCGTTGGAAAGCTCTTTGGCAGCCGCTCGCGTGGCCCCACAGCCCGTGGGGCTGCGGGCTTTCCGGCGGCCATCAGCCTCGGCGACACCGGTGCCCACTTGGCGCCGCCACGCCAGCCTACGAAGCATTTTCCGATAGGGCCGCGGCTCTGGCGACAGCTCCCACGCCCGAAGAGCCAGGAGGGAAAGCCGTGCCTCGTTGGAAAGCTCTTTGGCAGCCGCTCACGTGGCCCCACAGACCGTGGGGCTGCGGGCTTTCCGGCGGCCGTCAGCCTCGGCGACACCTGCGAAAACGTGGCGCACCCGCGCCAGCCTGCGAAGCATTTTCCGGTAGGGCCGTGGCTCTGGCGACAGCTCCCACGCCCGAAGAGCCAGGAGGGAAAGCCGTGCCTCGTTGGAAAGCTCTTTGGCAGCCGCTCGCGTGGCCCCACAGCCCGTGGGGCTGTGGGCTTTCCGGCGGCCGTCAGCCTCGGCGACACCGGCGCCCACGTGGCACCGCCACGCCAGCCTGCGAAGCATTTTCCAGTAGGGCCGCGGCTCTGGCGACAGCTCCCACGCCCGAAGAGCCAGGAGGGAAAGCCGTGCCTCGTTGGAAAGCTCTTTGGCAGCCGCTCGCGTGGCCCCACAGCCCGTGGGGCTGCGGGCTTTCCAGCGGCCGTCAGCCTCGGCGACACCGGCGCCCACGTGGCGCTGCCAGGCCAGCCTGCAAAGCATTTTCCGGTAGGGCCGCGGCTCTGGCGACAGCTCCCACGCCCGAAGAGCCAGGAGGGAAAGCCGTGCCTCCTTGGAAAGCTCTTTGGCAGCCGCTCGCGTGGCCCCACAGCCCGTGGGTCTGCGGGTTTTCCGGCGGCCGTCAGCCTCGGCGACACCGGCGCCGACGTGGCGCCGTCGCGCCAGCCTGCGAAGCATTTTCCGGTAGGGCTGCGGCTCTGGCGACAGCTCCCGCGCCGGAAGAGCCAGGAGGGAAAGCCGTGCATCCTTGGAAAACTCTTTGGCAGCCGTTCGCGTGGTCCCACAGCCCGTGGGGCTGCGGGCTTTCCGGCGGCCGTCAGCCTCGGCGACACCGGTGCCCACTTGGCGCCGCCGCGCCAGCCTGCAAAGCATTTTCCGGTAGGGCCGCGGCTCTGGCGACAGCTCCCACGCCCGAAGAGCCAGGAGGGAAAGCCGTGCCTCCTTGGAAAGCTCTTTGGCAGCCGCTCACGTGGCCCCACAGCCCGTGGGGCTGCGGGCTTTTCGGCGGCCGTCAGCCTCGGCGCCACCGGCGCCCACGTGTCGCCGCGGCGCCAGCCTGCAAAGCATTTTCCGGTAGGGCCGCGGCTCTGGCGACAGCTCCCACGCCCGAAGAGCCAGGAGGGAAAGCCGTGCCTCCTTGGAAAGCTCTTTGGCAGCCGCTCGCGTGGCCCCACAGCCCGTGGGGCTGCGGGCTTTCCGGCAGCCGACAGCCTCGGCGACACCGGTGCCCACGTGGCGCCGCCACGCCAGCCTGCGAAGCATTTTCCGGTAGGGCCGTGGCTCTGGCGACAGCTCCCACGCCCAAAGAGCCAGGAGGGAAAGCCGTGCCTCCTTGGAAAGCTCTTTGGCAGGCGCTCGCGTGGCCCCACAGCCCGTGGGGCTGCGGGCTTTCCGGCGGCCGTCAGCCTCGGCGACACCGGCGCCCACGTGGCGCCGCCGCGCCAGCCTGCGAAGCATTTTCCGGTAGGGCCGCGGCTCTGGAAAGAGCTCCCACGCCCAAAGAGCCAGGAGGGAAAGACGTGCCTCGTTGGAAAGCTCTTTGGCAGCCGCTCGCGTGGCCCCACAGCCCGTGGGGCTGCGGGCTTTCCGGCGGCCGTGAGCCTCGGCGACACCGGCGCCCACGTGGCGCCGCCACGCCAGCCTGCGAAGCATTTTCCGGTAGGGCCGCGGCTCTGGCGACAGCTCCCACGCCCGAAGAGCCAGGAGGGAAAGCCGTGCCTCGTTGGAAAGCTCTTTGGCAGCCGCTCACGTGGCCCCACAGACCGTGGGGCTGTGGGCTTTCCGGCGGCCGTCAGCCTCGGCGACACCTGCGACAACTTGGCGCCCCCGCGCCAGCCTGCGAAGCATTTTCCGGTAGGGCCGCGGCTCTGCCACAGCTCCCACGCCTGAAGAGCCAGGAGGGAAAGCCGTGCCTCGTTGGAAAGCTCTTTGGCAGCCGCTCGCGTGGCCCCACAGCCCGTGGGGCTGCGGGCTTTCCGGCGGCCGTCAGCCTCGGCGACACCGGCGCCCACGTGGCGCCGCCGCGCCAGCCTGCGAAGCATTTTCCGGTAGGGCCGCGGCTCTGGCGACAGCTCCCACGCCCGAAGAGCCAGGAGGGAAAGCCGTGCCTCGTTGGAAAGCTCTTTGGCAGCCGCTCGCGTGGCCCCACAGCCCGTGGGGCTGCGGGCTTTCCGGCGGCCATCAGCCTCGGCGACACCGGTGCCCACTTGGCGCCGCCACGCCAGCCTACGAAGCATTTTCCGATAGGGCCGTGGCTCTGGCGACAGCTCCCACGCCCGAAGAGCCAGGAGGGAAAGCCGTGCCTCCTTGGAAAGCTCTTTGGCAGCCGCTCACGTGGCCCCACAGACCGTGGGGCTGCGGGCTTTCCGGCGGCCGTCAGCCTCGGCGACACCTGCGAAAACGTGGCGCACCCGCGCCAGCCTGCGAAGCATTTTCCGGTAGGGCCGTGGCTCTGGCGACAGCTCCCACGCCCGAAGAGCCAGGAGGGAAAGCCGTGCCTCGTTGGAAAGCTCTTTGGCAGCCGCTCGCGTGGCCCCACAGCCCGTGGGGCTGTGGGCTTTCCGGCGGCCGTCAGCCTCGGCGACACCGGCGCCCACGTGGCGCGCCAGGCCAGCCTGCGAAGCATTTTCCAGTAGGGCCGCGGCTCTGGCGACAGCTCCCACGCCCGAAGAGCCAGGAGGGAAAGCCGTGCCTCGTTGGAAAGCTCTTTGGCAGCCGCTCGCGTGGCCCCACAGCCCGTGGGGCTGCGGGCTTTCCAGCGGCCGTCAGCCTCGGCGACACCGGCGCCCACGTGGCGCTGCCAGGCCAGCCTGCAAAGCATTTTCCGGTAGGGCCGCGGCTCTGGCGACAGCTCCCACGCCCGAAGAGCCAGGAGGGAAAGCCGTGCCTCCTTGGAAAGCTCTTTGGCAGCCCCTCGCGTGGCCCCACAGCCCGTGGGTCTGCGGGTTTTCCGGCGGCCGTCAGCCTCGGCGACACCGGCGCCGACGTGGCGCCGCCGCGCCAGCCTGCGAAGCATTTTCCGGTAGGGCTGCGGCTCTGGCGACAGCTCCCGCGCCGGAAGAGCCAGGAGGGAAAGCCGTGCATCCTTGGAAAACTCTTTGGCAGCCGTTCGCGTGGTCCCACAGCCCGTGGGGCTGCGGGCTTTCCGGCGGCCGTCAGCCTCGGCGACACCGGTGCCCACTTGGCGCCGCCGCGCCAGCCTGCAAAGCATTTTCCGGTAGGGCCGCGGCTCTGGCGACAGCTCCCACGCCCGAAGAGCCAGGAGGGAAAGCCGTGCCTCCTTGGAAAGCTCTTTGGCAGCCGCTCGCGTGGCCCCACAGCCCGTGGGGCTGCGGGCTTTCCGGCAGCCGACAGCCTCGGCGACACCGGTGCCCACGTGGCGTCGCCGCGCCAGCCTGCGAAGCATTTTCCGGTAGGGCCGCGGCTCTGGCGACAGCTCCCACGCCCAAAGAGCCAGGAGGGAAAGCCGTGCCTCCTTGGAAAGCTCTTTGGCAGCCGCTCGCGTGGCCCCACAGCCCGTGGGGCTGCGGGCTTTCCAGCGGCCGTCAGCCTCGGCGACACCGGCGCCCACGTGGCGCCGCCGAGCCAGGCTGCGAAGCATTTTCCGGTAGGGCCGCGGCTCTGGCGACAGCTCCCACGCCCGAAGAGCCAGGAGGGAAAGCCGTGCCTCGTTGGAAAGCTCTTTGGCAGCCGCTCGCGTGGCCCCACAGCCCGTGGGGCTGCGGGCTTTCCGGCGGCCATCAGCCTCGGCGACACCGGTGCCCACTTGGCGCCGCCACGCCAGCCTACGAAGCATTTTCCGGTAGGGCCGCGGCTCTGGAAACAGCTCCCACGCCCGAAGAGCCAGGAGGGAAAGCCGTGCCTCCTTGGAAAGCTCTTTGGCAGCCGCTCACGTGGCCCCACAGACCGTGGGGCTGCGGGCTTTCCGGCGGCCGTCAGCCTCGGCGACACCTGCGACAACGTGGCGCCGCCGCGCCAGACTGCGAAGCATTTTCCTGTAGGGCCGCGGCTCTGGCGACAGCTCCCACGCCCGAAGAGCCAGGAGGGAAAGCCGTGCCTCCTTGGAAAGCTCTTTGGCAGCCGCTCGCGTGGCCCCACAGCCCGTGGGGCTGCGGGCTTTCCGGCAGCCGACAGCCTCGGTGACACCGGCGGCCACGTGGCGCTGCCGCTCCAGCCTGCGAAGCATTTTCCGGTAGGGCCGCGGCTCTGGAAACAGCTCCCACGCCCAAAGAGCCAGGAGGGAAAGCCGTGCCTCGTTGGAAAGCTCTTTGGCAGCCGTTCGCGTGGCCCCACAGCCCGTGGGGCTGCGGGCTTTCCGGCGGCCGTCAGCCTCGGCGACACCGGCGCCCACGTGGCGCCGCCGCGCCAGCCTGCGAAGCATTTTCCGGTAGGGCCGTGGCTCTGGCGACAGCTCCCACGCCCAAAGAGCCAGGAGGGAAAGCCGTGCCTCCTTGGAAAGCTCTTTGGCAGCCGCTCGCGTGGCCCCACAGCCCGTGGGGCTGCGGGCCTTCCGGCGGCCGTCAGCCTCGGCGACACCGGCGCCCACGTGGCGCCGCCGCGCCAGCCTGCGAAGCATTTTCCGGTAGGGGCCGCGGCTCTGGCGACAGCTCCCACGCCCGAAGAGCCAGGAGGGAAAGCCGTGCCTCGTTGGAAAGCTCTTTGGCAGCCGCTCGCGTGGCCCCACAGCCCGTGGGGCTGCGGGCTTTCCGGCGGCCATCAGCCTCGGCGACACCGGTGCCCACTTGGCGCCGCCACGCCAGCCTACGAAGCATTTTCCGGTAGGGCCGCGGCTCTGGCGACAGCTCCCACGCCCGAAGAGCCAGGAGGGAAAGCCGTGCCTCGTTGGAAAGCTCTTTGGCAGCCGCTCACGTGGCCCCACAGACCGTGGGGCTGCGGGCTTTCCGGCGGCCGTCAGCCTCGGCGACACCTGCGACAACGTGGCGCACCCGCGCCAGCCTGCGAAGCGTTTTCCGGTAGGGCCGTGGCTCTGGCGACAGCTCCCACGCCCGAAGAGCCAGGAGGGAAAGCCGTGCCTCATTGGAAAGCTCTTTGGCAGCCGCTCGCGTGGCCCCACAGCCCGTGGGGCTGCGGGCTTTCCGGCGGCCGTCAGACTCGGCGACACCGGCGCCCACGTGGCACCGCCACACCACCCTGTGAAGCATTTTCCGGTAGGGCCGCGGCTCTGGCGACAGCTCCCACGCCCGAAGAGCCAGGAGGGAAAGCCGTGCCTCAGTGGAAAGATCTTTGGCAGCCGCTCGCGTGGCCCCACAGCCCGTGGGGCTGCGGGCTTTCCGGCGGCCGTCAGCCTCAGCGACACCGGCGCCCACGTGGCGCCGCCGCGCCAGCCTGCGAAGCATTTTCCGGTAGGGCCGCGGCTCTGGCGACAGCTCCCCACGCCCGAAGAGCCAGGAGGGAAAGCCGTGCCTCGTTGGAAAGCTCTTTGGCAGCCGCTCGCGTGGCCCCACAGCCCGTGGGGCTGCGGGCTTTCCGGCGGCCGACAGCCTCGGCCACACCGGCGAACACGTGGCGCCGCCACACCAGCCTGCGAAGCATTTTCCGGTAGGGCCGCGGCTCTGGCGACAGCTCCCACGCCTGAAGAGCCAGGAGGGAAAGCCGTGCCTGCTTGGAAAGCTCTTTGGCAGCCGCTCACATGGCCCCACAGCCCGTGTGGCTGCGGGCTTTCCGGCGGCCGTCAGCCTCGGCGACACCTGCGACAACGTGGCGCCCCCCGCGCCAGCCTGCAAAGCATTTTCCGGTAGGGCCGCGGCTCTGGCGACAGCTCCCACGCCCGAAGAGCCAGGAGGGAAAGCCGTGCCTCCTTGGAAAGCTCTTTGGCAGCCGCTCGCGTGGCCCCACAGCCCGTGGGGCTGCGGGCTTTCCGGCGGCCGTCAGAATCGGCGAGACCGGCGCCCACGTGGCGCCGCCACGGCAGCCTACGAAGCATTTTCCGGTAGGGCCGCGGCTCTGGCGACAGCCCCCACGCCCGAAGAGCCAGGAGGGAAAGCCGTGCCTCAGTGGAAAGCTCTTTGGCTGCCGCTCGCGTGGCCCCACAGCAAGTGGGGCTGCGGGCTTTCCGGCGGCCGTCAGCCTCGCCGACACCGGTGCCCACGTGGCGCCGCCGCGCCAGACTGCAAAGCTTTTTCCGGTAGGGCCGCGGCTCTGGCGACAGCTCCCACGCCCGAAGAGCCAGGAGGGAAAGCCATCCCTCCTTGGAAAGCTCTTTGGCAGCCGCTCGCGTGGCACCACAGCCCGTGGGTCTGCGGGCTTTCCAGCGGCCGTCAGCCTCGGCGACACCGGCGCCCACGTGGCGCTGCCAGGCCAGCCTGCAAAGCATTTTCCGGTAGGGCCGCGGCTCTGGCGACAGCTCCCACGCCCGAAGAGCCAGGAGGGAAAGCCGTGCCTCGTTGGAAAGCTCTTTGGCAGCCGCTCGCGTGGCCCCACAGCCCGTGGGGCTGCGGGTTTTCCGGCGGCCGTCAGCCTCGGCGACACCGGCGCCGACGTGGCGCCGTCGCGCCAGCCTGCAAAGCATTTTCCGGTAGGGCTGCGGCTCTGGCGACAGCTCCCGCGCCGGAAGAGCCAGGAGGGAAAGCCGTGCCTCCTTGGAAAACTCTTTGGCAGCCGTTCGCGTGGTCCCACAGCCCGTGGGGCTGCGGGCTTTCCGGCGGCCGTCAGCCTCGGCGACACCGGTGCCCACTTGGCGCCTCCGCGCCAGCCTGCAAAGCATTTTCCGGTAGGGCCGCGGCTCTGGCGACAGCTCCCACGCCCGAAGAGCCAGGAGGGAAAGCCGTGCCTCCTTGGAAAGCTCTTTGGCAGCCGCTCGCGTGGCCCCACAGCCCGTGGGGCTGCGGGCTTTCCGGCAGCCGACAGCCTCGGCGACACCGGTGCCCACGTGGCGCCGCCGCGCCAGCCTGCGAAGCATTTTCCGGTAGGGCCGCGGCTCTGGCGACAGCTCCCACGCCCAAAGAGCCAGGAGGGAAAGCCGTGCCTCCTTGGAAAGCTCTTTGGCAGCCGCTCGCGTGGCCCCACAGCCCGTGGGGCTGCGGGCTTTCCGGCGGCCGTCAGCCTCGGCGACACCGGCGCCCACGTGGCGCCGCCGAGCCAGTCTGCGAAGCATTTTCCGGTAGGGCCGCGGCTCTGGCGACAGCTCCCACGCCCGAAGAGCCAGGAGGGAAAGCCGTGCCTCGTTGGAAAGCTCTTTGGCAGCCGCTCGCGTGGCCCCACAGCCCGTGGGGCTGCGGGCTTTCCGGCGGCCATCAGCCTCGGCGACACCGGTGCCCACTTGGCGCCGCCACGCCAGCCTACGAAGCATTTTCTGGTAGGGCCGCGGCTCTGGCGACAGCTCCCACGCCCGAAGAGCCAGGAGGGAAAGCCGTGCCTCGTTGGAAAGCTCTTTGGCAGCCGCTCACGTGGCCCCACAGACCGTGGGGCTGCGGGCTTTCCGGCGGCCGTCAGCCTCGGCGACACCTGCGACAACGTGGCGCCGCCGCGCCAGCCTGCGAAGCATTTTCCGGTAGGGCCGCGGCTCTGGCGACAGCTCCCACGCCCGAAGAGCCAGGAGGGAAAGCCGTGCCTCCTTGGAAAGCTCTTTGGCAGCCGCTCGCGTGGCCCCACAGCCCGTGGGGCTGCGGGCTTTCCGGCAGCCGACAGCCTCGGTGACACCGGCGGCCACGTGGCGCTGCCGCGCCAGCCTGCGAAGCATTTTCCGGTAGGGCCGCGGCTCTGGAAACAGCTCCCACGCCCAAAGAGCCAGGAGGGAAAGCCGTGCCTCGTTGGAAAGCTCTTTGGCAGCCGTTCGCGTGGCCCCACAGCCCGTGGGGCTGCGGGCTTTCCGGCGGCCGTCAGCCTCGGCGACACCGGCGCCCACGTGGCGCCGCCGCGCCAGCCTGCGAAGCATTTTCCGGTAGGGCCGTGGCTCTGGCGACAGCTCCCACGCCCAAAGAGCCAGGAGCGAAAGCCGTGCCTCCTTGGAAATCTCTTTGGCAGCCGCTCGCGTGGCCCCACAGCCCGTGGGGCTGCGGGCCTTCCGGCGGCCGTCAGCCTCGGCGACACCGCTGCCCACTTGGCGCCGCCACGCCAGCCTACGAAGCATTTTCTGGTAGGGCCGCGGCTCTGGCGACAGCTCCCACGCCCGAAGAGCCAGGAGGGAAAGCCGTGCCTCGTTGGAAAGATCTTTGGCAGCCGCTCACGTGGCCCCATAGACCGTGGGGCTGCGGGCTTTCCGGCGGCCGTCAGCCTCGGCGACACGTGCGACAACGTGGCGCCGTCGCGCCAGCCTGCGAAGCATTTTCCGGTAGGGCCGCGGCTCTGGCGACAGCTCCCACGCCCGAAGAGCCAGGAGGGAAAGCCGTGCCTCGTTGGAAAGCTCTTTGGCAGCCGCTCGCGTGGCCCCACAGCCCGTGGGGCTGTGGGCTTTCCGGCGGCCGTCAGCCTCGGCGACACCGGCGCCCACGTGGCACCGCCACGCCAGCCTGCGAAGCATTTTCCGGTAGGGCCGCGGCTCTGGCGACAGCTCCCACGCCCGAAGAGCCAGGAGGGAAAGCCGTGCCTCCTTGGAAAGCTCTTTGGCAGCCGCTCGCGTGGCCCCACAGCCCGTGGGTCTGCGGGCTTTCCAGCGGCCGTCAGCCTCGGCGACACCGGCGCCCACGTGGCGCTGCCAGGCCAGCCTGCAAAGCATTTTCCGGTAGGGCCGCGGCTCTGGCGACAGCTCCCACGCCCGAAGAGCCAGGAGGGAAAGCCGTGCCTCCTTGGAAAGCTCTTTGGCAGCCGCTCGCGTGGCCCCACAGCCCGTGGGGCTGCGGGTTTTCCGGCGGCCGTCAGCCTCGGTGACACCGGCGCCGACGTGGCGCCGTCGCGCCAGCCTGCGAAGCATTTTCCGGTAGGGCTGCGGCTCTGGCGACAGCTCCCACGCCGGAAGAGCCAGGAGGGAAAGCCGTGCCTCCTTGGAAAACTCTTTGGCAGCCATTCGCGTGGTCCCACAGCCCGTGGGGCTGCGGGCTTTCCGGCGGCCGTCAGCCTCGGCGACACCGGTGCCCGCTTGGCGCCGCCGCGCCAGCCTGCAAAGCATTTTCCGGTAGGGCCGCAACTCTGGCGACAGCTCCCATGCCCGAAGAGCCAGGAGGGAAAGCCGTGCCTCAGTGGAAAGCTCTTTGGCAGCCGCTCGCGTGGCCCCACAGCCCGTGGGGCTGCGGGCTTTCCGGCGGCCGTCAGCCTCGGCGACACCGGCGCCCACGTGGCGCCGCCGAGCCAGGCTGCGAAGCATTTTCCGGTAGGGCCGCGGCTCTGGCGACAGCTCCCACGCCCGAAGAGCCAGGAGGGAAAAGCCGTGCCTCGTTGGAAAGCTCTTTGGCAGCCGCTCGCGTGGCCCCACAGCCCGTGGGGCTGCGGGCTTTCCCTCGGCCATCAGCCTCGGCGACACCGGTGCCCACTTGGCGCCGCCACGCCAGCCTACGAAGCATTTTCCCGGTAGGGGCCGCGGCTCTGGCGACAGCTCCCACGCCCGAAGAGCCAGGAGGGAAAGCCGTGCCTCGTTGGAAAGCTCTTTGGCAGCCGCTCACGTGGCCCCACAGACCGTGGGGCTGCGGGCTTTCCGGCGGCCGTCAGCCTCGGCGACACCTGCGACAACGTGGCGCCGCCGCGCCAGACTGCGAAGCATTTTCCGGTAGGGCCGCGGCTCTGGCGACAGCTCCCACGCCCGAAGAGCCAGGAGGGAAAGCCGTGCCTCCTTGGAAAGCTCTTTGGCAGCCGCTCGCGTGGCCCCACAGCCCGTGGGGCTGCGGGCTTTCCGGCAGCCGACAGCCTCGGTGACACCGGCGGCCACGTGGCGCTGCCGCGCCAGCCTGCGAAGCATTTTCCGGTAGGGCCGCGGCTCTGGAAACAGCTCCCACGCCCAAAGAGCCAGGAGGGAAAGCCGTGCCTCGTTGGAAAGCTCTTTGGCAGCCGTTCGCGTGGCCCCACAGCCCGTGGGGCTGCGGGCTTTCCGGCGGCCGTCAGCCTCGGCGACACCGGCGCCCACGTGGCGCCGCCGCGCCAGCCTGCGAAGCATTTTCCGGTAGGGCCGTGGCTCTGGCGACAGCTCCCACGCCCAAAGAGCCAGGAGGGAAAGCCGTGCCTCCTTGGAAAGCTCTTTGGCAGCCGCTCGCGTGGCCCCACAGCCCGTGGGGCTCCGGGCCTTCCGGCGGCCGTCAGCCTCGGCGACACCGGCGCCCACGTGGCGCCCCCCGCGCCAGCCTGCGAAGCATTTTCCGGTAGGGCCGCGGCTCTGGCGACAGCTCCCACGCCCGAAGAGCCAGGAGGGAAAGCCGTGCCTCGTTGGAAAGCTCTTTGGCAGCCGCTCGCGTGGCCCCACAGCCCGTGGGGCTGCGGGCTTTCCGGCGGCCATCAGCCTCGGCGACACCGCTGCCCACTTGGCGCCGCCACGCCAGCCTACGAAGCATTTTCCGGTAGGGCCGCGGCTCTGGCGACAGCTCCCACGCCCGAAGAGCCAGGAGGGAAAGCCATGCCTCGTTGGAAAGATCTTTGGCAGCCGCTCACGTGGCCCCATAGACCGTGGGGCTGCGGGCTTTCCGGCGGCCGTCAGCCTTGGCGACACGTGCGACAACGTGGCGCCGTCGCGCCAGCCTGCGAAGCATTTTCCGGTAGGGCCGCGGCTCTGGCGACAGCTCCCACGCCCGAAGAGCCAGGAGGGAAAGCCGTGCCTCGTTGGAAAGCTCTTTGGCAGCCGCTCGCGTGGCCCCACAGCCCGTGGGGCTGTGGGCTTTCCGGCGGCCGTCAGCCTCGGCGACACCGGCGCCCACGTGGCACCTCCGCGCCAGCCTGCGAAGCATTTTCCGGTAGGGCCGCGGCTCTGGCGACAGCTCCCACGCCCGAAGAGCCAGGAGGGAAAGCCGTGCCTCCTTGGAAAGCTCTTTGGCAGCCGCTCGCGTGGCCCCACAGCCCGTGGGGCTGCGGGCTTTCCAGCGGCCGTCAGCCTCGGCGACACCGGCGCCCACGTGGCGCTGCCAGGCCAGCCTGCAAAGCATTTTCCGGTAGGGCCGCGGCTCTGGCGACAGCTCCCACGCCCGAAGAGCCAGGAGGGAAAGGCCGTGCCTCCTTGGAAAGCTCTTTGGCAGCCGCTCGCGTGGCCCCACAGCCCGTGGGGCTGCGGGTTTTCCGGCGGCCGTCAGCCTCGGCGACACCGGCGCCGACGTGGCGCCGTCGCGCCAGCCTGCGAAGCATTTTCCGGTAGGGCTGCGGCTCTGGCGACAGCTCCCACGCCGGAAGAGCCAGGAGGGAAAGCCGTGCCTCCTTGGAAAACTCTTTGGCAGCCACTCGCGTGGTCCCACAGCCCGTGGGGCTGCGGGCTTTCCGGCGGCCGTCAGCCTCGGCGACACCGGTGCCCACTTGGCGCCGCCGCGCCAGCCTGCAAAGCATTTTCCGGTAGGGCCGCAACTCTGGCGACAGCTCCCATGCCCGAAGAGCCAGGAGGGAAAGCCGTGCCTCAGTGGAAAGCTCTTTGGCAGCCGCTCGCGTGGCCCCACAGCCCGTGGGGCTGCGGGCTTTCCGGCGGCCGTCAGCCTCGGCGACACCGGCGCCCACGTGGCGCCGCCGAGCCAGGCTGCGAACATTTTCCGGTAGGGCCGCGGCTCTGGCGACAGCTCCCACGCCCGAAGAGCCAGGAGGGAAAACCGTGCCTCGTTGGAAAGCTCTTTGGCAGCACCTCGCGTGGCCCCACAGCCCGTGGGGCTGCGGGCTTTCCGGCGGCCGACAGCCTCGGCGCCACCGGCGCCGACGTGGCGCCGTCGTGCCAGCCTGCGAAGCATTTTCCGGTAGGGCCGCGGCTCTGGCGACAGCTCCCACGCCCGAAGAGCCAGGAGGGAAAGCCGTGCCTCGCTGGAAAGCTCTTTGGCAGCCACTCACGTGGCCCCACAGCCCGTGGGGCTGCGGGCTTTTCGGCGGCCGTCAGCCTCGGCGCCACCGGCGCCCACGTGTCGCCGCGGCGCCAGCCTGCAAAGCATTTTCCGGTAGGGCCGCGGCTCTGGCGACAGCTCCCACGCCCGAAGAGCCAGGAGGGAAAGCCGTGCCTCGTTGGAAAGCTCTTTGGCAGCCGCTCACGTGGCCCCACAGCCCGTGGGGCTGCGGGGTTTTCGGCGGCCGTCAGCCTCGGCGACACCGGCGCCCACGTGGCGCCGCGGCGCCAGCCTGCAAAGCATTTTCCGGTAGGGCCGCGGCTCTGGCGACAGCTCCCACGCCCAAAGAGCCAGGAGGGAAAGCCGTGCCTCGTTGGAAAGCTCTTTGGCAGCCGCTCGCGTGGCCCCACAGCCCGTGGGGCTGCGGGCTTTCCGGCGGCCGTGAGCCTCGGCGACACCGGCGCCCACGTGGCGCCGCCACGCCAGCCTGCGAAGCATTTTCCGGTAGGGCCGCGGCTCTGGCGACAGCTCCCACGCCCAAAGAGCCAGGAGGGAAAGCCGTGCCTCCTTGGAAAGCTCTTTGGCAGCCGCTCGCGTGGCCCCACAGCCCGTGGGGCTGCGGGCTTTCCGGCGGCCATCAGCCTCGGCGACACCGGCGCCCACGTGGCGCCGCCGCGCCAGCCTGCGAAGCATTTTCCGGTAGGGCCGCGGCTCTGGCGACAGCTCCCACGCCCGAAGAGCCAGGAGGGAAAGCCGTGCCTCCTTGGAAAGCTCTTTGGCAGCCGCTCGCGTGGCCCCACAGCCCGTGGGGCTGCGGGCTTTCCGGCGGCCATCAGCCTCGGCGACACCGGTGCCCACTTGGCGCCGCCACGCCAGCCTACGAAGCATTTTCCGGTAGGGCCACGGCTCTGGCGACAGCTCCCACGCCCGAAGAGCCAGGAGGGAAAGCCGTGCCTCCTTGGAAAGCTCTTTGGCAGCCGCTCGCGTGGCCCCACAGCCCGTGGGGCTGTGGGCTTTCCGGCGGCCGTCAGCCTCGGCGACACCGGCGCCCACGTGGCACCGCCACGCCAGCCTGCAAAGCATTTTCCGGTAGGGCCGCGGCTCTGGCGACAGCTCCCACGCCCGAAGAGCCAGGAGGGAAAGCCGTGCCTCCTTGGAAAGCTCTTTGGCAGCCGCTCGCGTGGCCCCACAGCCCATGGGGCTGCGGGCTTTCCAGCGGCCGTCAGCCTCGGCGACACCGGCGCCCACGTGGCGCTGCCAGGCCAGCCTGCAAAGCATTTTCCGGTAGGGCCGCGGCTCTGGCGACAGCTCCCACGCCCGAAGAGCCAGGAGGGAAAGCCGTGCCTCCTTGGAAAGCTCTTTGGCAGCCGCTCGCGTGGCCCCACAGCCCGTGGGGCTGCGGGTTTTCCGGCGGCCGTCAGCCTCGGCGACACCGGCGCCGACGTGGCGCCGTCGCGCCAGCCTGCGAAGCATTTTCCGGTAGGGCTGCGGCTCTGGCGACAGCTCCCGCGCCGGAAGAGCCAGGAGGGAAAGCCGTGCCTCCTTGGAAAACTCTTTGGCAGCCGTTCGCGTGGTCCCACAGCCCGTGGGGCTGCGGGCTTTCCGGCGGCCGTCAGCCTCGGCGACACCGGTGCCCACTTGGCGCCGCCGCGCCAGCCTGCAAAGCATTTTCCGGTAGGGCCGCAGCTATGGCGACAGCTCACATGCCCGAAGAGCCAGGAGGGAAAGCCGTGCCTCGTTGGAAAGCTCTTTGGCAGCCGCTCGCGTGGCCCCACAGCCCGTGGGGCTGCGGGCTTTCCGGCGGCCGTCAGCCTCGGCGACACCGGCGCCCACGTGGCGCCGCCGAGCCAGGCTGCGAAGCATTTTCCGGTAGGGCCGCGGCTCTGGCGACAGCTCCCACGCCCGAAGAGCCAGGAGGGAAAACCGTGCCTCGTTGGAAAGCTCTTTGGCAGCACCTCGCGTGGCCCCACAGCCCGTGGGGCTGCGGGCTTTCCGGCGGCCGACAGCCTCGGCGCCACCGGCGCCGACGTGGCGCCGTCGTGCCAGCCTGCGAAGCATTTTCCAGTAGGGCCGCGGCTCTGGCGACAGCTCCCACGCCCGAAGAGCCAGGAGGGAAAGCCGTGCCTCGTTGGAAAGCTCTTTGGCAGCCACTCACGTCGCCCCACAGCCCGTGGGGCTGCGGGCTTTTCGGCGGCCGTCAGCCTCGTCGCCACCGGCGCCCACGTGTCGCCGCGGCGCCAGCCTGCAAAGCATTTTCCGGTAGGGCCGCGGCTCTGGCGACAGCTCCCACGCCCGAAGAGCCAGGAGGGAAAGCCGTGCCTCGTTGGAAAGCTCTTTGGCAGCCGCTCACGTGGCCCCACAGCCCGTGGGGCTGCGGGCTTTTCGGCGGCCGTCAGCCTCGGCGCCACCGGCGCCCACGTGTCGCCGCGGCGCCAGCCTGCAAAGCATTTTCCGGTAGGGCCGCGGCTCTGGCGACAGCTCCCACGCCCGAAGAGCCAGGAGGGAAAGCCGTGCCTCCTTGGAAAGCTCTTTGGCAGCCGCTCGCGTGGCCCCACAGCCCGTGGGGCTGCGGGCTTTCCGGCAGCCGACAGCCTCGGCGACACCGGTGCCCACGTGGCGCCGCCGCGCCAGCCTGCGAAGCATTTTCCGGTAGGGCCGCGGCTCTGGAAACAGCTCCCACGCCCAAAGAGCCAGGAGGGAAAGACGTGCCTCGTTGGAAAGCTCTTTGGCAGCCGCTCGCGTGGCCCCACAGCCCGTGGGGCTGCGGGCTTTCCGGCGGCCGTGAGCCTCGGCGACACCGGTGCCCACGTGGCGCCGCCACGCCAGCCTGCGAAGCATTTTCCGGTAGGGCCGCGGCTCTGGCGACAGCTCCCACGCCCGAAGAGCCAGGAGGGAAAGCCGTGCCTCCTTGGAAAGCTCTTTGGCAGCTACTCGCGTGGCCCCACAGCCCGTGGGGCTGCGGGCTTTCCGGCGGCCATCAGCCTCGCCGACACCGGCGCCCACTTGGCGCCGCCACACCAGCCTACGAAGCATTTTCCGGTAGGGCCGCGGCTCTGGCGACAGCTCCCACGCCCGAAGAGCCAGGAGGGAAAGCCGTGCCTCGTTGGAAAGATCTTTGGCAGCCGCTCACGTCGCCCCACAGCCCGTGGGGCTGCGGGCTTTCCGGCGGCCGTTAGCCTCGGCGACACCTGCGACAACTTGGCGCCCCCGCGCCAGCCTGCGAAGCATTTTCCGGTAGGGCCGCGGCTCTGCCACAGCTCCCACGCCCGAAGAGCCAGGAGGGAAAGCCGTGCCTCCTTGGAAAGCTCTTTGGCAGCCGCTCGCGTGGCCCCACAGCCCGTGGGGCTGCGGGCTTTCCAGCGGCCGTCAGCCTCGGCGACACCGGCGCCCACGTGACTCTGCCAGGCCAGCCTGCAAAGCATTTTCCGGTAGGGCCGCGGCTCTGGCGACAGCTCCCACGCCCGAAGAGCCAGGAGGGAAAGCCGTGCCTCCTTGGAAAGCTATTTGGCAGCCGCTCGCGTGGCCCCACAGCCCGTGGGGCTGCGGGCTTTCCGGCGGCCGTCAGCCTCGGCGACACCGGCGCCGACGTGGCGCCGTCGCGCCAGCCTGCGAAGCATTTTCCGGTAGGGCTGCGGCTCTGGCGACATCTCCCGCGCCGGAAGAGCCAGGAGGGAAAGCCGTGCCTCCTTGGAAAACTCTTTGGCAGCCGTTCGCGTGGTCCCACAGCCCGTGGGGCTGCGGGCTTTCCGGCGGCCGTCAGCCTCGGCGACACCGGCGCCCACGTGGCGCCGCCGCGCCAGCCTGCAAAGCATTTTCCGGTAGGGCCGCGGCTCTGGCGACAGCTCCCACGCCCGAAGAGCCAGGAGGGAAAGCCGTGCCTGCTTGGAAAGCTCTTTGGCAGCACCTCGCGTGGCCCCACAGCCCGTGGGGCTGCGGGCTTTCCGGCGGCCGACAGCCTCGGCGCCACCGGCGCCGACGTGGCGCCGTCGCGCCAGCCTGCGAAGCATTTTCCGGTAGGGCCGCGGCTCTGGCGACAGCTCCCACGCCCGAAGACCCAGGAGGGAAAGCCGTGCCTCGTTGGAAAGCTCTTTGGCAGCCGCTCACGTGGCCCCACAGCCCGTGGGGCTGCGGGCTTTTCGGCGGCCGTCAGCCTCGGAGCCACCGGCGCCCACGTGTCGCCGCCGCGCCAGCCTGCAAAGCATTTTCCGGTAGGGCCGCGGCTCTGGCGACAGCTCCCACGCCCGAAGAGCCAGGAGGGAAAGCCGTGCCTCCTTGGAAAGCTCTTTGGCAGCCGCTCACGTGGCCCCACAGCCCGTGGGGCTGCGGGCTTTCCGGCAGCCGACAGCCGCGGCGACACCGGTGCCCACGTGGCGCCGCCGCGCCAGCCTGCGAAGCATTTTCCGGTAGGGCCGCGGCTCTGGAAACAGCTCCCACGCCCGAAGAGCCAGGAGGGAAAGCCGTGCCTCCTTGGAAAGCTCTTTGGCAGCCGCTCGCGTGGCCCCACAGCCCGTGGGGCTGCGGGCTTTCCGGCCGCCGTCAGCCTCGGCGACACCGGCGCCCACGTGGCGCCGCCACGCCAGCCTGCGAAGCATTTTCCGGTAGGGCCGCGGCTCTGGCGACAGCTCCCACGCCCGAAGAGCCAGGAGGGAAAGCCGTGCCTCCTTGGAAAGCTCTTTGGCAGCCGCTCGCGTGGCCCCACAGCCCGTGGGGCTGCGGGCTTTCCGGCGGCCATCAGCCTTGGGGACACCGGTGCCCACTTGGCGCCGCCACGCCAGCCTGCGAAGCATTTTCCGGTAGGGCCGCGGCTCTGGCGACAGCTCCCACGCCCGAAGAAACAGGAGGGAAAGCCGTGCCTCGTTGGAAAGATCTTTGGCAGCCGCTCACGTGGCCCCACAGCCCGTGGGGCTGCGGGCTTTCCGGCGGCCGTCAGCCTCGGCGACACGTGCGACAACGTGGCGCCGTCGCGCCAGCCCGCGAAGCATTTTCCGGTAGGGCCGCGGCTCTGGCGACAGCTCCCACGCCCGAAGAGCCAGGAGGGAAAGCCGTGCCTCGTTGGAAAGCTCTTTGGCAGCCGCTCGCGTGGCCCCACAGCCCGTGGGGCTGTGGGCTTTACGGCGGCCGTCAGCCTCGGCGACACCGGCGCCCACGTGGCACCGCCACGCCAGCCTGCGAAGCATTTTCCGGTAGGGCCGCGGCTCTGGCGACAGCTCCCACGCCCGAAGAGCCAGGAGGGAAAGCCGTGCCTCCTTGGAAAGCTCTTTGGCAGCCGCTCGCGTGGCCCCACAGCCCGTGGGGCTGCGGGCTTTCCAGCGGCCGTCAGCCTCGGCGACACCGGCGCCCACGTGGCGCTGCCAGGCCAGCCTGCAAAGCATTTTCCGGTAGGGCCGCGGCTCTGGCGACAGCTCCCACGCCCGAAGAGCCAGGAGGGAAAGCGGTGCCTCCTTGGAAAGCTCTTTGGCAGCCGCTCGCGTGGCCCCACAGCCCGTGGGGCTGCGGGCTTTCCGGCGGCCGTCAGCCTCGGCGACACCGGCGCCGACGTGGCACCGTCGCGCCAGCCTGCGAAGCATTTTCCGGTAGGGCTGCGGCTCTGGCGACAGCTCCCGCGCCGGAAGAGCCAGGAGGGAAAGCCGTGCCTCCTTGGAAAACTCTTTGGCAGCCGTTCGCGGGGTCCCACAGCCCGTGGGTCTGCGGGCTTTCCGGCGGCCGTCAGACTCGGCGACACCGGCGCCGACGTGGCGCCGCCGCGCCAGCCTGCAAAGCATTTTCCGGTAGGGCCGCGGCTCTGGCGACAGCTCCCACGCCCGAAGAGCCAGGAGGGAAAGCCGTGCCTGCTTGGAAAGCTCTTTGGCAGCCGTTCGCGTGGCCCCACAGCCCGTGGGGCTGCGGGCTTTCCGGCGGCCGTCAGCCTCGGCGACACCGGCGCCCACGTGGCGCCGCCGCGCCAGCCTGCAAAGCATTTTCCGGTAGGGCCGTGGCTCTGGCGACAGCTCCCACGCCCAAAGAGCCAGGAGGGAAAGCCGTGCCTCCTTGGAAAGCTCTTTGGCAGCCGCTCGCGTGGCCCCACAGTCGTGGGGCTGCGGGCCTTCCGGCGGCCGTCAGCCTCGGCGACACCGGCGCCCACGTGGCGCCGCCGCGCCAGCCTGCGAAGCATTTTCCGGTAGGGCCGCGGCTCTGGCGACAGCTCCCACGCCAAAAGAGCCAGGAGGGAAAGCCGTGCCTCGTTGGAAAGCTCTTTGGCAGCCGCTCACGTGGCCCCACAGACCGTGGGGCTGCGGGCTTTCCGGCGGCCGTCAGCCTCGGCGACACGTGCGACAACTTGGCGCCCCCGCGCCAGCCTGCGAAGCATTTTCCGGTAGGGCCGCGGCTCTGGCGACAGCTCCCACGCCCGAAGAGCCAGGAGGGAAAGCCGTGACTCCTTGGAAAGCTCTTTGGCAGCCGCTCGCGTGGCCCCACAGCCCGTGGGGCTGCGGGCTTTCCGGCGGCCATCAGCCTCGCCGACACCGGCGCCCACTTGGCGCCGCCACGCCAGCCTACGAAGCATTTTCCGGTAGGGCCGCGGCTCTGGCGACAGCTCCCACGCCCGAAGAGCCAGGAGGGAAAGCCTTGCCTCGTTGGAAAGATCTTTGGCAGCCGCTCACGTGGCCCCACAGACCGTGGGGCTGCGGGCTTTCCGGCGGCCGTCAGCCTCGGCGACACCTGCGACAACTTGGCGCCCCCCGCGCCAGCCTGCGAAGCATTTTCCAGTAGGGCCGCGGCTCTGCCACAGCTCCCACGCCCGAAGAGCCAGGAGGGAAAGCCGTGCCTCGTTGGAAAGCTCTTTGGCAGCCGCTCGCGTGGCCCCACAGCCCGTGGGGCTGTGGGCTTTACGGCGGCCGTCAGCCTCGGCGACACCGGCGCCCACGTGGCACCGCCACGCCAGCCTGCGAAGCATTTTCCAGTAGGGCCGCGGCTCTGGCGACAGCTCCCACGCCCGAAGAGCCAGGAGGGGAAAGCCGTGCCTCCTTGGAAAGCTCTTTGGCAGCCGCTCGCGTGGCCCCACAGCCCGTGGGGCTGCGGGCTTTCCAGCGGCCGTCAGCCTCGGCGACACCGGCGCCCACGTGACTCTGCCAGGCCAGCCTGCAAAGCATTTTCCGGTAGGGCCGCGGCTCTGGCGACAGCTCCCACGCCCGAAGAGCCAGGAGGGAAAGCCGTGCCTCCTTGGAAAGCTCTTTGGCAGCCGCTCGCGTGGCCCCACAGCCCGTGGGGCTGCGGGCTTTCCGGCGGCCGTCAGCCTCGGCGACACCGGCGCCGACGTGGCGCCGTCGCGCCAGCCTGCAAAGCATTTTCCGGTAGGGCCGCGGCTCTGGCGACAGCTCCCACGCCCGAAGAGCCAGGAGGGAAAGCCGTGCCTGCTTGGAAAGCTCTTTGGCAGCACCTCGCGTGGCCCCACAGCCCGTGGGGCTGCGGGCTTTCCGGCGGCCGACAGCCTCGGCGCCACCGGCGCCGACGTGGCGCCGTCGCGCCAGCCTGCGAAGCATTTTCCGGTAGGGCCGCTGCTCTGGCAACAGCTCCCACGCCCGAAGACCCAGGAGGGAAAGCCGTGCCTCGTTGGAAAGCTCTTTGGCAGCCGCTCACGTGGCCCCACAGCCCGTGGGGCTGCGGGCTTTTCGGCGGCCGTCAGCCTCGGAGCCACCGGCGACCACGTGTCGCCGCGGCGCCAGCCTGCAAAGCATTTTCCGGTAGGGCCGCGGCTCTGGCGACAGCTCCCACGCCCGAAGAGCAAGGAGGGAAAGCCGTGCCTCGTTGGAAAGCTCTTTGGCAGCCGCTCACGTGGCCCCACAGCCCGTGGGGCTGCGGGCTTTCCGGCAGCCGACAGCCGCGGCAACACCGGTGCCCACGTGGCGCCGCCGCGCCAGCCTGCGAAGCATTTTCCGGTAGGGCCGCGGCTCTGGAAACAGCTCCCACGCCCGAAGAGCCAGGAGGGAAAGCCGTGCCTCGTTGGAAAGCTCTTTGGCAGCCGCTCGCGTGGCCCCACAGCCCGTGGGGCTGCGGGCTTTCCGGCGGCCATCAGCCTTGGGGATACCGGTGCCCACTTGGCGCCGCCACGCCAGCCTGCGAAGCATTTTCCGGTAGGGCCGCGGCTCTGGCGACAGCTCCCACGCCCGAAGAGCCAGGAGGGGAAAGCCGTGCCTCGTTGGAAAGATCTTTGGCAGCCGCTCACGTGGCCCCACAGCCCGTGGGGCTGCGGGCTTTCCGGCGGCCGTCAGCCTCGGCGACACGTGCGACAACGTGGCGCCGTCGCGCCAGCCCGCGAAGCATTTTCCGGTAGGGCCGCGGCTCTGGCGACAGCTCCCACGCCCGAAGAGCCAGGAGGGAAAGCCGTGCCTCGTTGGAAAGCTCTTTGGCAGCCGTTCGCGTGGCCCCACAGCCCGTGGGGCTGCGGGCTTTCCGGCGGGCCGTCAGCCTCGGCGACACCGGCGCCCACGTGGCGCCGCCGCGCCAGCCTGCAAAGCATTTTCCGGTAGGGCCGTGGCTCTGGCGACAGCTCCCACGCCCAAAGAGCCAGGAGGGAAAGCCGTGCCTCCTTGGAAAGCTCTTTGGCAGCCGCTCGCGTGGCCCCACAGTCGTGGGGCTGCGGGCCTTCCGGCGGCCGTCAGCCTCGGCGACACCGGCGCCCACGTGGCGCCGCCGCGCCAGCCTGCGAAGCATTTTCCGGTAGGGCCGCGGCTCTGGCGACAGCTCCCACGCCCGAAGAGCCAGGAGGGAAAGCCGTGCCTCGTTGGAATGCTCTTTGGCAGCCGCTCACGTGGCCCCACAGACCGTGGGGCTGCGGGCTTTCCGGCGGCCGTCAGCCTCGGCGACACGTGCGACAACTTGGCGCCCCCGCGCCAGCCTGCGAAGCATTTTCCGGTAGGGCCGCGGCTCTGGCGACAGCTCCCACGCCCGAAGAGCCAGGAGGGAAAGCCGTGCCTCCTTGGAAAGCTCTTTGGCAGCCGCTCGCGTGGCCCCCACAGCCCGTGGGGCTGCGGGCTTTCCGGCGGCCATCAGACTCGGCGACACCGGTGCCCACTTGGCGCCGCCACGCCAGACTACGAAGCATTTTCCGGTAGGGCCGCGGCTCTGGCGACAGCTCCCACGCCCGAAGAGCCAGGAGGGAAAGCCGTGCCGCGTTGGAAAGATCTTTGGCAGCCGCTCACGTGGCCCCACAGCCCGTGGGGCTGCGGGCTTTCCGGCGGCCGTCAGCCTCGGCGACACCGGCGCCCACGTGGCACCACCACGCCAGCCTGCGAAGCATTTTCCAGTAGGGCCGCGGCTCTGGCGACAGCTCCCACGCCCGAAGAGCCAAGAGGGAAAGCCGTGCCTGCTTGGAAAGCTCTTTGGCAGCCGCTCGCGTGGCCCCACAGCCCGTGGGGCTGCGGGCTTTCCAGCGGCCGTCAGCCTCGGCGACACCGGCGCCCACGTGGCACCGCCACGCCAGCCTGCGAAGCATTTTCCGGTAGGGCCGCGGCTCTGGCGACATCTCCCACGCCCGAAGAGCCAGGAGGGAAAGCCGTGCCTCGTTGGAAAGATCTTTGGCAGCCGCTCGCGTGGCCCCACAGCCCGTGGGGCTGCGGGCTTTCCGGCGGCCGACAGCCTCGGCGCCACCGGCGCCGACGTTGCGCCGTCGCGCCAGCCTGCGAAGCATTTTCCGGTAGGGCCGCAGCTCTGGCGACAGCTCCCACGCCCGAAGAGCCAGGAGGGAAAGCCGTGCCTCGTTGGAAAGCTCTTTGGCAGCCGCTCACGTGGCACCACAGCCCGTGGGGCTGCGGGCTTTCCGGCGGCCGTCAGCCTCGGCGACACCTGTGACCACGTGGCGCCGTCGCGCCAGCCCGCGAAGCATTTTCCGGTAGGGCCGCGGCTCTGGCGACAGCTCCCACGCCCGAAGAGCCAGGAGGGAAAGCCGTGCCTCGTTGGAAAGCTCTTTGGCAGCCGTTCGCGTGGCCCCACAGCCCGTGGGGCTGCGGGCTTTCCGGCGGCCGTCAGCCTCGGCGACACCGGCGCCCACGTGGCGCCGCCGCGCCAGCCTGCAAAGCATTTTCCGGTAGGGCCGTGGCTCTGGCGACAGCTCCCACGCCCAAAGAGCCAGGAGGGAAAGCCGTGCCTCCTTGGAAAGCTCTTTGGCAGGCGCTCGCGTGGCCCCACAGTCGTGGGGCTGCGGGCTTTCCGGCGGCCATCAGCCTCGCCGACACCGGCGCCCACTTGGCGCCGCCACGCCAGCCTACGAAGCATTTTCCGGTAGGGCCGCGGCTCTGGCGACAGCTCCCACGCCCGAAGAGCCAGGAGGGAAAGCCTTGCCTCGTTGGAAAGATCTTTGGCAGCCGCTCACGTGGCCCCACAGACCGTGGGGCTGCGGGCTTTCCGGCGGCCGTCAGCCTCGGCGACACCTGCGACAACTTGGCGCCCCCGCGCCAGCCTGCGAAGCATTTTCCGGTAGGGCCGCGGCTCTGCCACAGCTCCCACGCCCGAAGAGCCAGGAGGGAAAGCCGTGCCTCGTTGGAAAGCTCTTTGGCAGCCGCTCGCGTGGCCCCACAGCCCGTGGGGCTGTGGGCTTTACGGCGGCCGTCAGCCTCGGCGACACCGGCGCCCACGTGGCACCGCCACGCCAGCCTGCGAAGCATTTTCCAGTAGGGCCGCGGCTCTGGCGACAGCTCCCACGCCCGAAGAGCCAGGAGGGAAAGCCGTGCCTCCTTGGAAAGCTCTTTGGCAGGCGCTCGCGTGGCCCCACAGCCCGTGGGGCTGCGGGCTTTCCAGCGGCCGTCAGCCTCGGCGACACCGGCGCCCACGTGACTCTGCCAGGCCAGCCTGCAAAGCATTTTCCGGTAGGGCCGCGGCTCTGGCGACAGCTCCCACGCCCGAAGAGCCAGGAGGGAAAGCCGTGCCTCCTTGGAAAGCTCTTTGGCAGCCGCTCGCGTGGCCCCACAGCCCGTGGGGCTGCGGGCTTTCCGGCGGCCGTCAGCCTCGGCGACACCGGCGCCGACGTGGCGCCGTCGCGCCAGCCTGCAAAGCATTTTCCGGTAGGGCCGCGGCTCTGGCGACAGCTCCCACGCCCGAAGAGCCAGGAGGGAAAGCCGTGCCTCCTTGGAAAGCTCTTTGGCAGCACCTCGCGTGGCCCCACAGCCCGTGGGGCTGCGGGCTTTCCGGCGGCCGACAGCCTCGGCGCCACCGGCGCCGACGTGGCGCCGTCGCGCCAGCCTGCGAAGCATTTTCCGGTAGGGCCGCTGCTCTGGCAACAGCTCCCACGCCCGAAGACCCAGGAGGGAAAGCCGTGCCTCGTTGGAAAGCTCTTTGGCAGCCGCTCACGTGGCCCCACAGCCCGTGGGGCTGCGGGCTTTTCGGCGGCCGTCAGCCTCGGAGCCACCGGCGACCACGTGTCGCCGCGGCGCCAGCCTGCAAAGCATTTTCCGGTAGGGCCGCGGCTCTGGCGACAGCTCCCACGCCCGAAGAGCAAGGAGGGAAAGCCGTGCCTCGTTGGAAAGCTCTTTGGCAGCCGCTCACGTGGCCCCCACAGCCCGTGGGGCTGCGGGCTTTCCGGCAGCCGACAGCCGCGGCGACACCGGTGCCCACGTGGCGCCGCCGCGCCAGCCTGCGAAGCATTTTCCGGTAGGGCCGCGGCTCTGGAAACAGCTCCCACGCCCGAAGAGCCAGGAGGGAAAGCCGTGCCTCCTTGGAAAGCTCTTTGGCAGCCGTTCGCGTGGCCCCACAGCCCGTGGGGCTGCGGGCTTTCCGGCCGCCGTCAGCCTCGGCGACACCGGCGCCCACGTGGCGCCGCCGCGCCAGCCTGCGAAGCATTTTCCGGTAGGGCCGCGGCTCTGGCGACAGCTCCCACGCCCGAAGAGCCAGGAGGGAAAGCCGTGCCTCCTTGGAAAGCTCTTTGGCAGCCGCTCGCGTGGCCCCACAGCCCGTGGGGCTGCGGGCTTTCCGGCGGCCATCAGCCTTGGGGATACCGGTGCCCACTTGGCGCCGCCACGCCAGCCTGCGAAGCATTTTCCGGTAGGGCCGCGGCTCTGGCGACAGCTCCCACGCCCGAAGAGCCAGGAGGGAAAGCCGTGCCTCGTTGGAAAGATCTTTGGCAGCCGCTCACGTGGCCCCACAGCCCGTGGGGCTGCGGGCTTTCCGGCGGCCGTCAGCCTCGGCGACACCGGCGCCCACGTGGCGCCGCCGCGCCAGCCTGCAAAGCATTTTCCGGTAGGGCCGTGGCTCTGGCGACAGCTCCCACGCCCAAAGAGCCAGGAGGGAAAGCCGTGCCTCCTTGGAAAGCTCTTTGGCAGCCGCTCGCGTGGCCCCACAGTCGTGGGGCTGCGGGCCTTCCGGCGGCCGTCAGCCTCGGCGACACCGGCGCCCACGTGGCGCCGCCGCGCCAGCCTGCGAAGCATTTTCCGGTAGGGCCGCGGCTCTGGCGACAGCTCCCACGCCCGAAGAGCCAGGAGGGAAAGCCGTGCCTCGTTGGAATGCTCTTTGGCAGCCGCTCACGTGGCCCCACAGACCGTGGGGGCTGCGGGCTTTCCGGCGGCCGTCAGCCTCGGCGACACGTGCGACAACTTGGCGCCCCCGCGCCAGCCTGCGAAGCATTTTCCGGTAGGGCCGCGGCTCTGGCGACAGCTCCCACGCCCGAAGAGCCAGGAGGGAAAGCCGTGCCTCCTTGGAAAGCTCTTTGGCAGCCGCTCGCGTGGCCCCACAGCCCGTGGGGCTGCGGGCTTTCCGGCGGCCATCAGCCTCGGCGACACCGGTGCCCACTTGGCGCCGCCACGCCAGACTACGAAGCATTTTCCGGTAGGGCCGCGGCTCTGGCGACAGCTCCCACGCCCGAAGAGCCAGGAGGGAAAGCCGTGCCGCGTTGGAAAGCTCTTTGGCAGCCGCTCACGTGGCCCCACAGCCCGTGGGGCTGCGGGCTTTCCGGCGGCCGTCAGCCTCGGCGACACCGGCGCCCACGTGGCACCACCACGCCAGCCTGCGAAGCATTTTCCAGTAGGGCCGCGGCTCTGGCGACAGCTCCCACGCCCGAAGAGCCAGGAGGGAAAGCCGTGCCTGCTTGGAAAGCTCTTTGGCAGCCGCTCGCGTGGCCCCACAGCCCGTGGGGCTGCGGGCTTTCCGGCGGCCGTCAGCCTCGGCGACACCTGTGACCACGTGGCGCCGCCACGCCAGCCTGCGAAGCATTTTCCGGTAGGGCCGCGGCTCTGGCGACATCTCCCACGCCCGAAGAGCCAGGAGGGAAAGCCGTGCCTCGTTGGAAAGCTCTTTGGCAGCCGTTCGCGTGGCCCCACAGCCCGTGGGGCTGCGGGCTTTCCGGCGGCCGTCAGCCTCGGCGACACCGGCGCCCACGTGGCGCCGCCGCGCCAGCCTGCAAAGCATTTTCCGGTAGGGCCGTGGCTCTGGCGACAGCTCCCACGCCCAAAGAGCCAGGAGGGAAAGCCGTGCCTCCTTGGAAAGCTCTTTGGCAGCCGCTCGCGTGGCCCCACAGTCGTGGGGCTGCGGGTCCTTCCGGCGGCCGTCAGCCTCGGCGACACCGGCGCCCACGTGGCGCCGCCGCGCCAGCCTGCGAAGCATTTTCCGGTAGGGCCGCGGCTCTGGCGACAGCTCCCACGCCCGAAGAGCCAGGAGGGAAAGCCGTGCCTCGTTGGAATGCTCTTTGGCAGCCGCTCACGTGGCCCCACAGACCGTGGGGCTGCGGGCTTTCCGGCGGCCGTCAGCCTCGGCGACACGTGCGACAACTTGGCGCCCCCCGCGCCAGCCTGCGAAGCATTTTCCGGTAGGGCCGCGGCTCTGGCGACAGCTCCCACGCCCGAAGAGCCAGGAGGGAAAGCCGTGCCTCCTTGGAAAGCTCTTTGGCAGCCGCTCGCGTGGCCCCACAGCCCGTGGGGCTGCGGGCTTTCCGGCGGCCATCAGCCTCGGCGACACCGGTGCCCACTTGGCGCCGCCACGCCAGACTACGAAGCATTTTCCGGTAGGGCCGCGGCTCTGGCGACAGCTCCCACGCCCGAAGAGCCAGGAGGGAAAGCCGTGCCGCGTTGGAAAGATCTTTGGCAGCCGCTCACGTGGCCCCACAGCCCGTGGGGCTGCGGGCTTTCCGGCGGCCGTCAGCCTCGGCGACACCGGCGCCCACGTGGCACCACCACGCCAGCCTGCGAAGAATTTTCCAGTAGGGCCGCGGCTCTGGCGACAGCTCCCACGCCCGAAGAGCCAGGAGGGAAAGCCGTGCCTGCTTGGAAAGCTCTTTGGCAGCCGCTCGCGTGGCCCCACAGCCCGTGGGGCTGCGGGCTTTCCAGCGGCCGTCAGCCTCGGCGACACCGGCGCCCACGTGGCACCGCCACGCCAGCCTGCGAAGCATTTTCCGGTAGGGCCGCGGCTCTGGCGACATCTCCCACGCCCGAAGAGCCAGGAGGGAAAGCCGTGCCTCGTTGGAAAGATCTTTGGCAGCCGCTCGCGTGGCCCCACAGCCCATGGGGCTGCGGGCTTTCCGGCGGCCGACAGCCTCGGCGCCACCGGCGCCGACGTTGCGCCGTCGCGCCAGCCTGCGAAGCATTTTCCGGTAGGGCCGCAGCTCTGGCGACAGCTCCCACGCCCGAAGAGCCAGGAGGGAAAGCCGTGCCTCGTTGGAAAGCTCTTTGGCAGCCGCTCACGTGGCACCACAGCCCGTGGGGCTGCGGGCTTTCCGGCGGCCGTCAGCCTCGGCGACACCTGTGACCACGTGGCGCCCCCGCGCCAGCCTGCGAAGCATTTTCCGGTAGGGCCGTGGCTCTGGCGACAGCTCCCACGCCCGAAGAGCCAGGAGGGAAAGCCGTGCCTCGTTGGAAAGATCTTTGGCAGCCGCTCGCGTGGCCCCACAGCCCGTGGGGCTGCGGGCTTTCCAGCGGCCGTCAGCCTCGGTGCCACCGGCGCCCACGTGGCGCCGCCACGCCAGCCTGCGAAGCATTTTCCGGTAGGGCCGCGGCTCTGGCGACAGCTCCCACGCCCGAAGAGACACGAGGGAAAGCCGTGCCTCGTTGGAAAGCTCTTTGGCAGCTGCTCGCGTGGCCCCACAGCCCGTGGGGCTGCGGGCTTTCCGGCGGCCATCAGCCTCGGCGACACCGGTGCCCACTTGGCGCCGCCACGCCAGCCTGCGAAGCATTTTCCGGTAGGGCCGCGGCTCTGGCGACAGCTCCCACGCCCGAAGAGCCAGGAGGGAAAGCCGTGCCTCGTTGGAAAGATCTTTGGCAGCCGCTCACGTGGCCCCACAGACCGTGGGGCTGCGGGCTTTCCGGCGGCCGTCAGCCTCGGCGACACGTGCGACAACGTGGCGCCGTCGCGCCAGCCTGCGAAGCAGTTTCCGGTAGGGCCGCAGCTCTGGCGACAGCTCCCACGCCCGAAGAGCCAGGAGGGAAAGCCGTGCCTCGTTGGAAAGCTCTTTGGCAGCCGCTCGCGTGGCCCCACAGCCCGTGGGGCTGTGGGCTTTCCGGCGGCCGTCAGCCTCGGCGACACCGGCGCCCACGTGGCACCGCCACGCCAGCCTGCGAAGCATTTTCCGGTAGGGCCGCGGCTCTGGCGACAGCTCCCACGCCCGAAGAGCCAGGAGGGAAAGCCGTGCCTCCTTGGAAAGCTCTTTGGCAGCCGCTCGCGTGGCCCCACAGCCCGTGGGGCTGCGGGCTTTCCAGCGGCCGTCAGCCTCGGCGACACCGGCGCCCACGTGGCGCGCCAGGCCAGCCTGCAAAGCATTTTCCGGTAGGGCCGCGGCTCTGGCGACAGCTCCCACGCCCGAAGAGCCAGGAGGGAAAGACGTGCCTCGTTGGAAAGCTCTTTGGCAGCCGCTCGCGTGGCCCCACAGCCCGTGGGGCTGCGGGCTTTCCGGCGGCCGTCAGCCTCGGTGCCACCGGCGCCCACGTGGTGCCGCCAGGCCAGCCGGCGAAGCATTTTCCGGTAGGGCAGCGGCTCTGGCGACAGCTCCCACGCCCGAAGAGCCAAGAGGGAAAGCCGTGCCTCGTTGGAAAGCTCTTTGGCAGCCGTTCGTGTGGACCCACAGCAAGTGGGGCTGCAGGCTTTCCGGCGGCCGTCAGCCTCGGCGACACCTGTGACCACGTGGCGCCCCCGCGCCAGCCTGTGAAGCATTTTCCGGTAGGGCCGTGGCTCTGGCGACAGCTCCCACGCCCGAAGAGCCATGAGGGAAAGCCGTGCCTCGTTGGAAAAATCTTTGGCAGCCGCTCGCGTGGCCCCACAGCCCGTGGGGCTGCGGGCTTTCCGGCGGCCGTCAGCCTCGGTGCCACCGGCGCCCACGTGGTGCCGCCACGCCAGCCTGCGAAGCATTTTCAGGTAGGGCCGCGGCTCTGGCGACAGCTCCCACGCCCGAAGAGCCAGGAGGGAAAGCCGTGCCTCATTGGAAAGCTCTTTGGCAGCCGCTCGCGTGGCCCCACAGCCCGTGGGGCTGCGGGCTTTCCGGCGGCCGTCAGCCTCGGCGACACCGGCGCCGACGTAGCGCCGCCGCGCCAGCCTGCGAAGCATTTTCCGGTAGGGCCGTGGCTCTGGCGACAGCTCCCACGCCCGAAGAGCCAGGAGGGAAAGCCGTGCCGCGTTGGAAAGCTCTCTGGCAGCACCTCGCGTGGCCCCACAGCCCGTGGGGCTGCGGGCTTTCCGGCGGCCGACAGCCTCGGCGCCACCGGCGCCGACGTTGCGCCGTCGCGCCAGCCTGCGAATCATTTTCCGGTAGGGCCGCAGCTCTGGCGACAGCTCCCACGCCCGAAGAGCCAGGAGGGAAAGCCGTGCCTCGTTGGAAAGCTCTTTGGCAGCCGCTCACGTGGCCCCACAGCCCGTGGGGCTGCGGGCTTTCCGGCGGCCGTCAGCCTCGGCGACACCGGCGCCCACGTGGCGCCGCGGCGCCAGCCTGCAAAGCATTTTCCGGTAGGGCCGCGGCTGTGGCGACAGCTCCCACGCCCGAAGAGCCAGGAGGGAAAGCCGTGCCTCCTTGGAAAGCTCTTTGGCAGCCGCTCGCGTGGCCCCACAGCCCGTGGGGCTGCAGGCCTTCCGGCAGCCGACAGCCTCGGCGACACCGGTGCCCACGTGGCGCCGCCGCGCCAGCCTGCAAAGCATTTCCCGGTAGGGCCGTGGCTCTGGAAACAGCTCCCACGCCCAAAGAGCCAGGAGGGAAAGACGTGCCTCGTTGGAAAGCTCTTTGGCAGCCGCTCGCGTGGCCCCACAGCCCGTGGGGCTGCGGGCTTTCCGGCGGCCGTCAGCCTCGGTGACACCGGCGCCCACGTGGTGCCGCCAGGCCAGCCTGCGAAGCATTTTCCGGTAGGGCAGCGGCTCTGGCGACAGCTCCCACGCCCGAAGAGCCAAGAGGGAAAGCCGTGCCTCGTTGGAAAGATCTTTGGCAGCCGTTCGTGTGGACCCACAGCAAGTGGGGCTGCAGGCTTTCCAGCGGCCGTCAGCCTCGGCGACACCTGTGACCACGTGGCGCCCCCGCGCCAGCCTGCGAAGCATTTTCCGGTAGGGCCGTGGCTCTGGCGACAGCTCCCACGCCCGAAGAGCCAGGAGGGAAAGCCGTGCCTCGTTGGAAAAATCTTTGGCAGCCGCTCGCGTGGCCCCACAGCCCGTGGGGCTGCGGGCTTTCCGGCGGCCGTCAGCCTCGGTGCCACCGGCGCCCACGTGGCGCCGCCAGGCCAGCCTGCGAAGCATTTTCCGGTAGGGCCGCAGCTCTGGCGACAGCTCCCACGCCCGAAGAGCCAGGAGGGAAAGCCATGCCTCGTTGGAAAGCTCTTTGGCAGCCGCTCGCGTGGCCCCACAGCCCGTGGGGCTGCGGGCTTTCCGGCGGCCATCAGCCTCGGCGACACCGGTGCCCACTTGGCGCCGCCACGCCAGCCTGCGAAGCATTTTCCGGTAGGGCCGCGGCTCTGGCGACAGCTCCCACGCCCGAAGAGCCAGGAGGGAAAGCCGTGCCTCGTTGGAAAGCTCTTTGGCAGCCGCTCACGTGGCCCCACAGCCCGTGGGGCTGCGGGCTTTTCGGCGGCCGTCAGCCTCGGCGCCAGCGGCGCCCACGTGTCGCCGCGGCGCCAGCCTGCAAAGCATTTTCCGGTAGGGCCGCGGCTCTGGCGACAGCTCCCACGCACGAAGAGCCAGGAGGGAAAGCCGTGCCTCCTTGGAAAGCTCTTTGGCAGCCGCTCACGTGGCCCCACAGCCCGTGGGGCTGCGGGCTTTCCGGCAGCCGACAGCCTCGGCGACACCGGTGCCCACGTGGCGCCGCCGCGCCAGCCTGCGAAGCATTTTCCGGTAGGGCCGCGGCTCTGGAAACAGCTCCCATGCCCAAAGAGCCAGGAGGGAAAGACGTGCCTCGTTGGAAAGCTCTTGGCAGCCGCTCGCGTGGCCCCACAGCCCGTGGGTCTGCGGGCTTTCCGGCGGCCGTCAGCCTCGTCGACACCGGCGCCCACGTGGCACCGCCACGCCAGCCTGCGAAGCATTTTCCGGTAGGGCCGCGGCTCTGGCGACAGCTCCCACGCCCGAAGAGCCAGGAGGGAAAGACGTGCCTCCTTGGAAAGCTCTTTGGCAGCCGCTCGCGTGGTCCCACAGCCCGTGGGGCTGCGGGCTTTCCAGCGGCCGTCAGCCTCGGCGACACCGGCGCCCACGTGGCGCTGCCAGGCCAGCCTGCGAAGCATTTTCCGGTAGGGCCGCGGCTCTGGCGACAGCTCCCACGCCCGAAGAGCCAGGAGGGAAAGCCGTGCCTCCTTGGAAAGCTCTTTGGCAGCCGCTCGCGTGGCCCCACAGCCCGTGGGGCTGCGGGCCTTCCGGCGGCCGTCAGCCTCGGCGACACCGGCGCCCACGTGGCGCCGCCGCGCCAGCCTGCGAAGCATTTTCCGGTAGGGCCGCGGCTCTGGCGACAGCTCCCACGCCCGAAGAGCCAGGAGGGAGAGCCGTGCCTCATTGGAAAGCTCTTTGGCAGCCGCTCGCGTGGCCCCACAGCCCGTGGGGCTGCGGGCTTTCCGGCGGCCATCAGCCTCGGCGACAGCGGTGCCCACTTGGCGCCGCCACGCCAGCCTACGAAGCATTTTCCGGTAGGGCCGCGGCTCTGGCGACAGCTCCCACGCCCGAAGAGCCAGGAGGGAAAGCCGTGCCTCCTTGGAAAGCTCTTTGGCAGCCGCTCGCGTGGCCCCACAGCCCGTGGGTCTGCGGGCTTTCCGGCGGCCGTCAGCCTCGTCGACACCGGCGCCCACGTGGCACCGCCACGCCAGCCTGCGAAGCATTTTCCGGTAGGGCCGCGGCTCTGGCGACAGCTCCCACGCCCGAAGAGCCAGGAGGGAAAGCCGTGCCTCCTTGGAAAGCTCTTTGGCAGCCGCTCGCGTGGTCCCACAGCCCGTGGGGCTGCGGGCTTTCCAGCGGCCGTCAGCCTCGGCGACACCGGCGCCCACGTGGCGCTGCCAGGCCAGCCTGCAAAGCATTTTCCGGTAGGGCCGCGGCTCTGGCGACAGCTCCCACGCCCGAAGAGCCAGGAGGGAAAGCCGTGCCTCGTTGGAAAGCTCTTTGGCAGCCGCTCGCGTGGCCCCACAGCCCGTGGGGCTGCGGGTTTTCCGGCGGCCGACAGCCTCGGCGACACCGGTGCCCACGTGGCGCCGCCGCGCCAGCCTGCGAAGCATTTTCCGGTAGGGCCGTGGCTCTGGTGACAGCTCCCACGCCCGAAGAGCCAGGAGGGAAAGCGGTGCCTCCTTGGAAAGCTCTTTGGCAGCCGCTCGCGTGGCCCCCACAGCCCGTGGGGCTGCGGGCCTTCCGGCGGCCGTCAGCCTCGGCGACACCGGCGCCCACGTGGCGCCGCCGCGCCAGCCTGCGAAGCATTTTCCGGTAGGGCCGCGGCTCTGGCGACAGCTCCCACGCCCGAAGAGCCAGGAGGGAAAGCCGTGCCTCGTTGGAAAGCTCTTTGGCAGCCGCTCGCGTGGCCCCACAGCCCGTGGGGCTGCGGGCTTTCCGGCGGCCATCAGCCTCAGCGACACCGGTGCCCACTTGGCGCCGCCACGCCAGCCTACGAAGCATTTTCAGGTATGGCCGCGGCTCTGGCGACAGCTCCCACACCCGAAGAGCCAGGAGGGAAAACCGTGCCTGCTTGGAAAGCTCTTTGGCAGCACCTCGCGTGGCCCCACAGCCCGTGGGGCTGCGGGCTTTCCGGCGGCCGACAGCCTCGGCGCCACCGGGGCCGACGTGGCGCCGTCGCGCCAGCCTGCGAAGCATTTTCCGGTAGGGCCGCGGCTCTGGCGACAGCTCCCACGCCCGAAGAGCCAGGAGGGAAAGCCGTGCCTCGTTGGAAAGCTCTTTGGCAGCCGCTCGCGTGGCCCCACAGCCCGTGGGGCTGCGGGCTTTCCGGCGGCCATTAGCCTCGGCGACACCGGCGCCCACTTGGCGCCGCCACGCCAGCCTACGAAGCATTTTCCGGTAGGGCCGCGGCTCTGGCGACAGCTCCCACGCCCGAAGAGCCAGGAGGGAAAGCCGTGCCTCGTTGGAAAGCTCTTTGGCAGCTGCTCGCGTGGCCCCACAGCCCGTGGGGCTGCGGGCTTTCCGGCGGCCGTCAGCCTCGGCGACACCTGCGACAACTTGGCGCCCCCGCGCCAGCCTGCGAAGCATTTTCCGGTAGGGCCGCGGCTCTGGCGACAGCTCCCACGCCCGAAGAGCCAGGAGGGAAAGCCGTGCCTCGTTGGAAAGCTCTTTGGCAGCCGCTCGCGTGGCCCCACAGCCCGTGGGGCTGCGGGCTTTCCAGCGGCCATCAGCCTCGGCGACACCGGCGCCCACGTAGCGCCGCCGCGCCAGCCTGCGAAGCATTTTCCGGTAGGGCCGCGGCTCTGGCGACAGCTCCCACGCCCGAAGAGCCAGGAGGGAAAGCCGTGCCTCGTTGGAAAGCTCTTTGGCAGCCGCTCGCGTGGCCCCACAGCCCGTGGGGCTGCGGGCTTTCCGGCGGCCATCAGCCTCGGCGACACCGGTGCCCACTTGGCGCCGCCACGCCAACCTACGAAGCATTTTCCGGTAGGGCCGCGGCTCTGGCGACAGCTCCCACGCCCGAAGAGCCAGGAGGGAAAGCCGTGCCGCGTTGGAAAGATCTTTGGCAGCCGCTCACGTGGCCCCACAGCCCGTGGGGCTGCGGGCTTTCCGGCGGCCGTCAGCCTCGGCGACACCTGCGACAACGTGGCGCCCCCGCGCCAGCCTGCGAAGCATTTTCCGGTAGGGCCGCGGCTCTGGCGACAGCTCCCACGCCCGAAGAGCCAGGAGGGAAAGCCGTGCCTCCTTGGAAAGCTCTTTGGCAGCCGCTCGCGTGGCCCCACAGCCCGTGGGGCTGCGGGCCTTCCGGCGGCCGTCAGCCTCGGCGACACCGGCGCCCACGTGGCGCCGCCGCGCCAGCCTGCGAAGCATTTTCCGGTAGGGCCGCGGCTCTGGCGACAGCTCCCACGCCCGAAGAGCCAGGACGGAAAGCCGTGCCTCGTTGGAAAGCTCTTTGGCAGCCGCTCGCGTGACCCCACAGCCCGTGGGGCTGCGGGCTTTCCGGCGGCCCTCAGCCTCGGCGACAGCGGTGCCCACTTGGCGCCGCCACGCCAGCCTACGAAGCATTTTCCGGTAGGGCCGCGGCTCTGGCGACAGCTCCCACGCCCGAAGAGCCAGGAGGGAAAGCCGTGCCTCGTTGGAAAGCTCTTTGGCAGCCGCTCGCGTGGCCCCACAGCCCGTGGGGCTGCGGGCTTTCCGGCGGCCGTCAGCCTCGGCGACACCGGCGCCCACGTCGCACCGCCACGCCAGCCTGCAAAGCATTTTCCGGTAGGGCCGCGGCTCTGGCGACAGCTCCCACGCCCGAAGAGCCAGGAGGGAAAGCCGTGCCTCCTTGGAAAGCTCTTTGGCAGCCGCTCGCGTGGCCCCACAACCCGTGGGGCTGCGGGTTTTCCGGCGGCCGACAGCCTCGGCGACACCGGTGCCCACGTGGCGCCGCCGCGCCAGCCTGCGAAGCATTTTCCGGTAGATCCGTGGCTCTGGTGACAGCTCCCACGCCCGAAGAGCCAGGAGGGAAAGCCGTGCCTCCTTGGAAAGCTCTTTGGCAGCCGCTCGCGTGGCCCCACAGCCCGTGGGGCTGCGGGCCTTCCGGCGGCCGTCAGCCTCGGCGACACCGGCGCCCACGTGGCGCCGCCGCGCCAGCCTGCGAAGCATTTTCCGGTAGGGCCGCGGCTCTGGCGACAGCTCCCACGCCCGAAGAGCCAGGAGGGAAAGCCGTGCCTCCTTGGAAAGCTCTTTGGCAGCCGCTCGCGTGGCCCCACAGCCCGTGGGGCTGCGGGCTTTCCGGCGGCCATCAGCCTCGGCGACACCGGTGCCCACTTGGCGCCGCCACGCCAGCCTACGAAGCATTTTCCGGTATGGCCGCGGCTCTGTCGACAGCTCCCACACCCGAAGAGCCAGGAGGGAAAACCGTGCCTGCTTGGAAAGCTCTTTGGCAGCACCTCGCGTGGCCCCACAGCCCGTGGGGCTGCGGGCTTTCCGGCGGCAGTCAGCCTCGCCGACACCGGCGCCCACGTGGCGCCGCCGCGCCAGCCTGCGAAGCATTTTCCGGTAGGGCCGCGGCTCTGGCGACAGCTCCCACGCCCGAAGAGCCAGGAGGGAAAGCCGTGCCTCGTTGGAAAGCTCTTTGGCAGCCGCTCGCGTGGCCCCACAGCCCGTGGGGCTGCGGGCTTTCCGGCGGCCATTAGCCTCGGCGACACCGGCGCCCACTTGGCGCCGCCACGCCAGCCTACGAAGCATTTTCCGGTAGGGCCGCGGCTCTGGCGACAGCTCCCACGCCCGAAGAGCCAGGAGGGAAAGCCGTGCCTCGTTGGAAAGATCTTTGGCAGCCGCTCACGTGGCCCCACAGACCGTTGGGCTGCGGGCTTTCCGGCGGCCGTCAGCCTCGGCGACACCTGCGACAACTTGGCGCCCCCGCGCCAGCCTGCGAAGCATTTTCCGGTAGGGCCGCGGCTCTGGCAACAGCTCCCACGCCCGAAGAGCCAGGAGGGAAAGCCGTGCCTCGTTGGAAAGCTCTTTGGCAGCCGCTCGCGTGGCCCCACAGCCCGTGGGGCTGCGGGCTTTCCGGCGGCCATCAGCCTCGGCGACACCGGCGCCCACGTGGCGCCGCCGCGCCAGCCTGCGAAGCATTTTCCGGTAGGGCCGCGGCTCTGGCGACAGCTCCCACGCCCGAAGAGCCAGGAGGGAAAGCCGTGCCTCGTTGGAAAGCACTTTGGCAGCCGCTCGCGTGGCCCCACAGCCCGTGGGGCTGCGGGCTTTCCGGCGGCCATCAGCCTCGGCGACACCGGTGCCCTCTTGGCGCCGCCACGCCAGACTACGAAGCATTTTCCGGTAGGGCCGCGGCTCTGGCGACAGCTCCCACGCCCGAAGAGCCAGGAGGGAAAGCCGTGCCTGCTTGGAAAGCTCTTTGGCAGCCGCTCACGTGGCCCCACAGCCCGTGGGGCTGCGGGCTTTCCGGCGGCCGTCAGCCTCGGCGACACCTGCGACAACGTGGCGCCCCCGCGCCAGCCTGCGAAGCATTTTCCGGTAGGGCCGCGGCTCTGGCGACAGCTCCCACGCCCGAAGAGCCAGGAGGGAAAGCCGTGCCTCGTTGGAAAGCTCTTTGGCAGCCGCTCACGTGGCCCCACAGCCCGTGGGGCTGTGGGCTTTCCGGCGGCCGTCAGCCTCGGCGACACCGGCGCCCACGTGGCACCACCACGCCAGCCTGCGAAGCATTTTCCAGTAGGGCCGCGGCTCTGGCGACAGCTCCCACGCCCGAAGAGCCAGGAGGGAAAGCCGTGCCTGCTTGGAAAGTTCTTTGGCAGCCGCTCGCGTGGCCCCACAGCCCGTGGGGCTGCGGGCTTTCCAGCGGCCGTCAGCCTCGGCGACACCGGCGCCCACGTGGCGCTGCCAGGCCAGCCTGCAAAGCATTTTCCGGTAGGGCCGCGGCTCTGGCGACAGCTCCCACGCCCGAAGAGCCAGGAGGGAAAGCCGTGCCTCGTTGGAAAGCTCTTTGGCAGCCGCTCGCGTGGCCCCACAGCCCGTGGGGCTGCGGGTTTTCCGGCGGCCGACAGCCTCGGCGACACCGGTGCCCACGTGGCGCCGCCGCGCCAGCCTGCGAAGCATTTTCCGGTAGGGCCGTGGCTCTGGTGACAGCTCCCACGCCCGAAGAGCCAGGAGGGAAAGCGGTGCCTCCTTGGAAAGCTCTTTGGCAGCCGCTCGCGTGGCCCCACAGCCCGTGGGGCTGCGGGCCTTCCGGCGGCCGTCAGCCTCGGCGACACCGGCGCCCACGTGGCGCCGCCGCGCCAGCCTGCGAAGCATTTTCCGGTAGGGCCGCGGCTCTGGCGACAGCTCCCACGCCCGAAGAGCCAGGAGGGAAAGCCGTGCCTCGTTGGAAAGCTCTTTGGCAGCCGCTCGCGTGGCCCCACAGCCCGTGGGGCTGCGGGCTTTCCGGCGGCCATTAGCCTCGGCGACACCGGCGCCCACTTGGCGCCGCCACGCCAGCCTACGAAGCATTTTCCGGTAGGGCCGCGGCTCTGGCGACAGCTCCCACGCCCGAAGAGCCAGGAGGGAAAGCCGTGCCTCGTTGGAAAGCTCTTTGGCAGCTGCTCGCGTGGCCCCACAGCCCGTGGGGCTGCGGGCTTTCCGGCGGCCGTCAGCCTCGGCGACACCTGCGACAACTTGGCGCCCCCGCGCCAGCCTGCGAAGCATTTTCCGGTAGGGCCGCGGCTCTGGCAACAGCTCCCACGCCCGAAGAGCCAGGAGGGAAAGCCGTGCCTCGTTGGAAAGCTCTTTGGCAGCCGCTCGCGTGGCCCCACAGCCCGTGGGGCTGCGGGCTTTCCGGCGGCCGTCAGCCTCGGCGACACCGGCGCCCACGTAGCGCCGCCGCGCCAGCCTGCGAAGCATTTTCCGGTAGGGCCGCGGCTCTGGCGACAGCTCCCACGCCCGAAGAGCCAGGAGGGAAAGCCGTGCCTCGTTGGAAAGCTCTTTGGCAGCCGCTCGCGTGGCCCCACAGCCCGTGGGGCTGCGGGCTTTCCGGCGGCCCTCAGCCTCGGCGACAGCGGTGCCCACTTGGCGCCGCCACACCAGCCTACGAAGCATTTTCCGGTAGGGCCGCGGCTCTGGCGACAGCTCCCACGCCCGAAGAGCCAGGAGGGAAAGCCGTGCCTCCTTGGAAAGCTCTTTGGCAGCCGCTCGCGTGGCCCCACAAGCCGTGGGGCTGCGGGCTTTCCGGCGGCCGTCAGCCTCGGCGACACCTGCGACAACTTGGCGCCCCCGCGCCAGCCTGCGAAGCATTTTCCGGTAGGGCCGCGGCTCTGGCAACAGCTCCCACGCCCGAAGAGCCAGGAGGGAAAGCCGTGCCTCGTTGGAAAGCTCTTTGGCAGCCGCTCGCGTGGCCCCACAGCCCGTGGGGCTGCGGGCTTTCCGGCGGCCGTCAGCCTCGGCGACACCGGCGCCCACGTAGCGCCGCCGCGCCAGCCTGCGAAGCATTTTCCGGTAGGGCCGCGGCTCTGGCGACAGCTCCCACGCCCGAAGAGCCAGGAGGGAAAGCCGTGCCTCGTTGGAAAGCTCTTTGGCAGCCGCTCGCGTGGCCCCACAGCCCGTGGGGCTGCGGGCTTTCCGGCGGCCCTCAGCCTCGGCGACAGCGGTGCCCACTTGGCGCCGCCACGCCAGCCTACGAAGCATTTTCCGGTAGGGCCGCGGCTCTGGCGACAGCTCCCACGCCCGAAGAGCCAGGAGGGAAAGCCGTGCCTCCTTGGAAAGCTCTTTGGCAGCCGCTCGCGTGGCCCCACAAGCCGTGGGGCTGCGGGTTTTCCGGCGGCCGACAGCCTCGGCGACACCGGTGCCCACGTGGCGCCGCCGCGCCAGCCTGCGAAGCATTTTCCGGTAGATCCGTGGCTCTGGTGACAGCTCCCACGCCCGAAGAGCCAGGAGGGAAAGCCGTGCCTCCTTGGAAAGCTCTTTGGCAGCCGCTCGCGTGGCCCCACAGCCCGTGGGGCTGCGGGCCTTCCGGCGGCCGTCAGCCTCGGCGACACCGGCGCCCACGTGGCGCCGCCGCGCCAGCCTGCGAAGCATTTTCCGGTAGGGCCGCGGCTCTGGCGACAGCTCCCACGCCCGAAGAGCCAGGAGGGAAAGCCGTGCCTCGTTGGAAAGCTCTTTGGCAGCCGCTCGCGTGGCCCCACAGCCCGTGGGGCTGCGGGCTTTCCGGCGGCCATCAGCCTCGGCGACACCGGTGCCCACTTGGCGCCGCCACGCCAGCCTACGAAGCATTTTCCGGTATGGCCGCGGCTCTGTCGACAGCTCCCACACCCGAAGAGCCAGGAGGGAAAACCGTGCCTGCTTGGAAAGCTCTTTGGCAGCACCTCGCGTGGCCCCACAGCCCGTGGGGCTGCGGGCTTTCCGGCGGCAGTCAGCCTCGCCGACACCGGCGCCCACGTGGCGCCGCCGCGCCAGCCTGCGAAGCATTTTCCGGTAGGGCCGCGGCTCTGGCGACAGCTCCCACGCCCGAAGAGCCAGGAGGGAAAGCCGTGCCTCGTTGGAAAGCTCTTTGGCAGCCGCTCGCGTGGCCCCACAGCCCGTGGGGCTGCGGGCTTTCCGGCGGCCATTAGCCTCGGCGACACCGGCGCCCACTTGGCGCCGCCACGCCAGCCTACGAAGCATTTTCCGGTAGGGCCGCGGCTCTGGCGACAGCTCCCACGCCCGAAGAGCCAGGAGGGAAAGCCGTGCCTCGTTGGAAAGATCTTTGGCAGCCGCTCACGTGGCCCCACAGACCGTTGGGCTGCGGGCTTTCCGGCGGCCGTCAGCCTCGGCGACACCTGCGACAACTTGGCGCCCCCGCGCCAGCCTGCGAAGCATTTTCCGGTAGGGCCGCGGCTCTGGCAACAGCTCCCACGCCCGAAGAGCCAGGAGGGAAAAGCCGTGCCTCGTTGGAAAGCTCTTTGGCAGCCGCTCACGTGGCCCCACAGCCCGTGGGGCTGCGGGCTTTCCGGCGGCCATCAGCCTCGGCGACACCGGCGCCCACGTGGCGCCGCCGCGCCAGCCTGCGAAGCATTTTCCGGTAGGGCCGCGGCTCTGGCGACAGCTCCCACGCCCGAAGAGCCAGGAGGGAAAGCCGTGCCTCGTTGGAAAGCTCTTTGGCAGCCGCTCGCGTGGCCCCACAGCCCGTGGGGCTGCGGGCTTTCCGGCGGCCATCAGCCTCGGCGACACCGGTGCCCACTTGGCGCCGCCACGCCAGACTACGAAGCATTTTCCGGTAGGGCCGCGGCTCTGGCGACAGCTCCCACGCCCGAAGAGCCAGGAGGGAAAGCCGTGCCTGCTTGGAAAGCTCTTTGGCAGCCGCTCACGTGGCCCCACAGCCCGTGGGGCTGCGGGCTTTCCGGCGGCCGTCAGCCTCGGCGACACCTGCGACAACGTGGCGCCCCCGCGCCAGCCTGCGAAGCATTTTCCGGTAGGGCCGCGGCTCTGGCGACAGCTCCCACGCCCGAAGAGCCAGGAGGGAAAGCCGTGCCTCGTTGGAAAGCTCTTTGGCAGCCGCTCACGTGGCCCCACAGCCCGTGGGGCTGTGGGCTTTCCGGCGGCCGTCAGCCTCGGCGACACCGGCGCCCACGTGGCACCACCACGCCAGCCTGCGAAGCATTTTCCAGTAGGGCCGCGGCTCTGGCGACAGCTCCCACGCCCGAAGAGCCAGGAGGGAAAGCCGTGCCTGCTTGGAAAGCTCTTTGGCAGCCGCTCGCGTGGCCCCACAGCCCGTGGGGCTGCGGGCTTTCCAGCGGCCGTCAGCCTCGGCGACACCGGCGCCCACGTGGCGCTGCCAGGCCAGCCTGCAAAGCATTTTCCGGTAGGGCCGCGGCTCTGGCGACAGCTCCCACGCCCGAAGAGCCAGGAGGGAAAGCCGTGCCTCGTTGGAAAGCTCTTTGGCAGCCGCTCGCGTGGCCCCACAGCCCGTGGGGCTGCGGGCTTTCCGGCGGCCGTCAGCCTCGGCGACACCGGCGCCGACGTGGCGCCGTCGCGCCAGCCTGCGAAGCATTTTCCGGTAGGGCTGCGGCTCTGGCAACAGCTCCCGCGCCGGAAGAGCCAGGAGGGAAAGCCGTGCCTCCTTGGAAAACTCTTTGGCAGCCGCTCACGTGGTCCCACAGCCCGTGGGGCTGCGGGCTTTCCGGCGGCCGTCAGCCTCGGCGACACCGGCGCCGACGTAGCGCCGCCGCGCCAGCCTGCGAAGCATTTTCCGGTAGGGCCGCGGCTCTGGCGACAGCTCCCACGCCCGAAGAGCCAGGAGGGAAAGCCGTGCCGCGTTGGAAAGCTCTCTGGCAGCACCTCGCGTGGCCCCACAGCCCGTGGGGCTGCGGGCTTTCCGGCGGCCGACAGCCTCGGCGCCACCGGCGCCGACGTTGCGCCGTCGCGCCAGCCTGCGAAGCATTTTCCGGTAGGGCCGCAGCTCTGGCGACAGCTCCCACGCCCGAAGAGCCAGGAGGGAAAGCCGTGCCTCGTTGGAAAGCTCTTTGGCAGCCGCTCACGTGGCCCCACAGCCCGTGGGGCTGCGGGCTTTTCGGCGGCCGTCAGCCTCGGCGACACCGGCGCCCACGTGGCGCCGCGGCGCCAGCCTGCAAAGCATTTTCCGGTAGGGCCGCGGCTCTGGCGACAGCTCCCACGCCCGAAGAGCCAGGAGGGAAAGCCGTGCCTCCTTGGAAAGCTCTTTGGCAGCCGCTCGCGTGGCCCCACAGCCCGTGGGGCTGCGGGCTTTCCGGCAGCCGACAGCCTCGGCGACACCGGTGCCCACGTGGCGCCGCCGCGCCAGCCTGCAAAGCATTTCCCGGTAGGGCCGTGGCTCTGGAAACAGCTCCCACGCCCAAAGAGCCAGGAGGGAAAGACGTGCCTCGTTGGAAAGCTCTTTGGCAGCCGCTCGCGTGGCCCCACAGCCCGTGGGGCTGCGGGCTTTCCGGCGGCCGTCAGCCTCGGTGACACCGGCGCCCACGTGGTGCCGCCAGGCCAGCCTGCGAAGCATTTTCCGGTAGGTCAGCGGCTCTGGCGACAGCTCCCACGCCCGAAGAGCCAAGAGGGAAAGCCGTGCCTCGTTGGAAAGCTCTTTGGCAGCCGTTCGTGTGGACCCACAGCAAGTGGGGCTGCAGGCTTTCCGGCGGCCGTCAGCCTCGGCGACACCTGTGACCACGTGGCGCCCCCGCGCCAGCCTGCGAAGCATTTTCCGGTAGGGCCGCGGCTCTGGCGACAGCTCCCACGCCCGAAGAGCCAGGAGGGAAAGCCGTGCCTCGTTGGAAAGCTCTTTGGCAGCCGCTCGCGTGGCCTCACAGCCCGTGGTGCTGCGGGCTTTCCGGCGGCCGTCAGCCTCGGCGCCACCGGCGCCAACGTGGCGCCGCCGCGCCAGCCTGCAAACCATTTTCCGGTAGGGCTGCGGCTCTGGCGACAGCTCCCACGCCCGAAGAGCCAGGAGGGAAAGCCGTGCCTCCTTGGAAAGCTCTTTGGCAGCCGCTCGCGTGGCCCCACAGCCCGTGGGGCTGCGGGCTTTCCGGCGGCCGACAGCCTCGGCGACACCTGTGACCACGTGGCGCCCCCGCGCCAGCCTGCGAAGCATTTTCCGGTAGGGCCGTGGCTCTGGCGACAGCTCCCACGCCCGAAGAGCCAGGAGGGAAAGCCGTGCCTCGTTGGAAAAATCTTTGGCAGCCGCTCGCGTGGCCCCACAGCCCGTGGGGCTGCGGGCTTTCCGGCGGCCGTCAGCCTCGGTGCCACCGGCGCCCACGTGGCGCCGCCAGGCCAGCCTGCGAAGCATTTTCCGGTAGGGCCGCGGCTCTGGCGACAGCTCCCACGCCCGAAGAGCCAGGAGGGAAAGCCATGCCTCGTTGGAAAGCTCTTTGGCAGCCGCTCGCGTGGCCCCACAGCCCGTGGGGCTGCGGGCTTTCCGGCGGCCATCAGCCTCGGCGACACCGGTGCCCACTTGGCGCCGCCACGCCAGCCTGCGAAGCATTTTCCGGTAGGGCCGCGGCTCTGGCGACAGCTCCCGCGCCGGAAGAGCCAGGAGGGAAAGCCGTGCCTCCTTGGAAAACTCTTTGGCAGCCGTTCGCGTGGTCCCACAGCCCGTGGGGCTGCGGGCTTTCCGGCGGCCGTCAGACTCGGCGACACCGGCGCCGACGTGGCGCCGCCGCGCCAGCCTGCGAAGCATTTTCCGGTAGGGCCGCGGCTCTGGCGACAGCTCCCACGCCCGAAGAGCCAGGAGGGAAAGCCGTGCCTCGTTGGAAAGCTCTTTGGCAGCACCTCGCGTGGCCCCACAGCCCGTGGGGCTGCGGGCTTTCCGGCGGCCGACAGCCTCGGCGCCACCGGCGCCGACGTGGCGCCGTCGCGCCAGCCTGCGAAGCATTTTCCGGTAGGGCCGCGGCTCTGGCGACAGCTCCCACGCCCGAAGAGCCAGGAGGGAAAGCCGTGCCTCGTTGGAAAGCTCTTTGGCAGCCGCTCACGTGGCCCCACAGCCCGTGGGGCTGCGGGCTTTTCGGCGGCCGTCAGCCTCGGCGCCAGCGGCGCCCACGTGTCGCCGCGGCGCCAGCCTGCAAAGCATTTTCCGGTAGGGCCGCGGCTCTGGCGACAGCTCCCACGCACGAAGAGCCAGGAGGGAAAGCCGTGCCTCCTTGGAAAGCTCTTTGGCAGCCGCTCACGTGGCCCCACAGCCCGTGGGGCTGCGGGCTTTCCGGCAGCCGACAGCCTCGGCGACACCGGTGCCCACGTGGCGCCGCCGCGCCAGCCTGCGAAGCATTTTCCGGTAGGGCCGCGGCTCTGGAAACAGCTCCCATGCCCAAAGAGCCAGGAGGGAAAGACGTGCCTCGTTGGAAAGCTCTTTGGCAGCCGCTCGCGTGGCCCCACAGCCCGTGGGGCTGCGGGCTTTCCGGCGGCCGTCAGCCTCGGCGACACCGGCGCCCACGTGGCGCCGCCGCGCCAGCCTGCGAAGCATTTTCCGGTAGGGCCGTGGCTCTGGCGACAGCTCCCACGCCCAAAGAGCCAGGAGGGAAAGCCGTGCCTCCTTGGAAAGCTCTTTGGCAGCCGCTCGCGTGGCCCCACAGCCCGTGGGGCTGCGGGCCTTCCGGCGGCCGTCAGCCTCGGCGACACCGGCGCCCACGTGGCGCCGCCGCGCCAGCCTGCGAAGCATTTTCCGGTAGGGCCGCGGCTCTGGCGACAGCTCCCACGCCCGAAGAGCCAGGAGGGAGAGCCGTGCCTCATTGGAAAGCTCTTTGGCAGCCGCTCGCGTGGCCCCACAGCCCGTGGGGCTGCGGGCTTTCCGGCGGCCATCAGCCTCGGCGACAGCGGTGCCCACTTGGCGCCGCCACGCCAGCCTACGAAGCATTTTCCGGTAGGGCCGCGGCTCTGGCGACAGCTCCCACGCCCGAAGAGCCAGGAGGGAAAGCCGTGCCTCGTTGGAAAGCTCTTTGGCAGCCGCTCGCGTGGCCCCACAGCCCGTGGGTCTGCGGGCTTTCCGGCGGCCGTCAGCCTCGTCGACACCGGCGCCCACGTGGCACCGCCACGCCAGCCTGCGAAGCATTTTCCGGTAGGGCCGCGGCTCTGGCGACAGCTCCCACGCCCGAAGAGCCAGGAGGGAAAGACGTGCCTCCTTGGAAAGCTCTTTGGCAGCCGCTCGCGTGGTCCCACAGCCCGTGGGGCTGCGGGCTTTCCAGCGGCCGTCAGCCTCGGCGACACCGGCGCCCACGTGGCGCTGCCAGGCCAGCCTGCGAAGCATTTTCCGGTAGGGCCGCGGCTCTGGCGACAGCTCCCACGCCTGAAGAGCCAGGAGGGAAAGCCGTGCCTCCTTGGAAAGCTCTTTGGCAGCCGCTCGCGTGGCCCCACAGCCCGTGGGGCTGCGGGCCTTCCGGCGGCCGTCAGCCTCGGCGACACCGGCGCCCACGTGGCGCCGCCGCGCCAGCCTGCGAAGCATTTTCCGGTAGGGCCGCGGCTCTGGCGACAGCTCCCACGCCCGAAGAGCCAGGAGGGAGAGCCGTGCCTCATTGGAAAGCTCTTTGGCAGCCGCTCGCGTGGCCCCACAGCCCGTGGGGCTGCGGGCTTTCCGGCGGCCATCAGCCTCGGCGACAGCGGTGCCCACTTGGCGCCGCCACGCCAGCCTACGAAGCATTTTCCGGTAGGGCCGCGGCTCTGGCGACAGCTCCCACGCCCGAAGAGCCAGGAGGGAAAGCCGTGCCTCCTTGGAAAGCTCTTTGGCAGCCGCTCGCGTGGCCCCACAGCCCGTGGGTCTGCGGGCTTTCCGGCGGCCGTCAGCCTCGTCGACACCGGCGCCCACGTGGCACCGCCACGCCAGCCTGCGAAGCATTTTCCGGTAGGGCCGCGGCTCTGGCGACAGCTCCCACGCCCGAAGAGCCAGGAGGGAAAGCCGTGCCTCCTTGGAAAGCTCTTTGGCAGCCGCTCGCGTGGTCCCACAGCCCGTGGGGCTGCGGGCTTTCCAGCGGCCGTCAGCCTCGGCGACACCGGCGCCCACGTGGCGCTGCCAGGCCAGCCTGCAAAGCATTTTCCGGTAGGGCCGCGGCTCTGGCGACAGCTCCCACGCCCGAAGAGCCAGGAGGGAAAGCCGTGCCTCGTTGGAAAGCTCTTTGGCAGCCGCTCGCGTGGCCCCACAGCCCGTGGGGCTGCGGGTTTTCCGGCGGCCGACAGCCTCGGCGACACCGGTGCCCACGTGGCGCCGCCGCGCCAGCCTGCGAAGCATTTTCCGGTAGGGCCGTGGCTCTGGTGACAGCTCCCACGCCCGAAGAGCCAGGAGGGAAAGCGGTGCCTCCTTGGAAAGCTCTTTGGCAGCCGCTCGCGTGGCCCCACAGCCCGTGGGGCTGCGGGCCTTCCGGCGGCCGTCAGCCTCGGCGACACCGGCGCCCACGTGGCGCCGCCGCGCCAGCCTGCGAAGCATTTTCCGGTAGGGCCGCGGCTCTGGCGACAGCTCCCACGCCCGAAGAGCCAGGAGGGAAAGACGTGCCTCGTTGGAAAGCTCTTTGGCAGCCGCTCGCGTGGCCCCACAGCCCGTGGGGCTGCGGGCTTTCCGGCGGCCATCAGCCTCAGCGACACCGGTGCCCACTTGGCGCCGCCACGCCAGCCTACGAAGCATTTTCAGGTATGGCCGCGGCTCTGGCGACAGCTCCCACACCCGAAGAGCCAGGAGGGAAAACCGTGCCTCCTTGGAAAGCTCTTTGGCAGCACCTCGCGTGGCCCCACAGCCCGTGGGGCTGCGGGCTTTCCGGCGGCCGACAGCCTCGGCGCCACCGGGGCCGACGTGGCGCCGTCGCGCCAGCCTGCGAAGCATTTTCCGGTAGGGCCGCGGCTCTGGCGACAGCTCCCACGCCCGAAGAGCCAGGAGGGAAAGCCGTGCCTCGTTGGAAAGCTCTTTGGCAGCCGCTCGCGTGGCCCCACAGCCCGTGGGGCTGCGGGCTTTCCGGCGGCCATTAGCCTCGGCGACACCGGCGCCCACTTGGCGCCGCCACGCCAGCCTACGAAGCATTTTCCGGTAGGGCCGCGGCTCTGGCGACAGCTCCCACGCCCGAAGAGCCAGGAGGGAAAGCCGTGCCTCGTTGGAAAGCTCTTTGGCAGCTGCTCGCGTGGCCCCACAGCCCGTGGGGCTGCGGGCTTTCCGGCGGCCGTCAGCCTCGGCGACACCTGCGACAACTTGGCGCCCCCGCGCCAGCCTGCGAAGCATTTTCCGGTAGGGCCGCGGCTCTGGCGACAGCTCCCACGCCCGAAGAGCCAGGAGGGAAAGCCGTGCCTCGTTGGAAAGCTCTTTGGCAGCCGCTCGCGTGGCCCCACAGCCCGTGGGGCTGCGGGCTTTCCGGCGGCCATCAGCCTCGGCGACACCGGCGCCCACGTAGCGCCGCCGCGCCAGCCTGCGAAGCATTTTCCGGTAGGGCCGCGGCTCTGGCGACAGCTCCCACGCCCGAAGAGCCAGGAGGGAAAGCCGTGCCTCGTTGGAAAGCTCTTTGGCAGCCGCTCGCGTGGCCCCACAGCCCGTGGGGCTGCGGGCTTTCCGGCGGCCATCAGCCTCGGCGACACCGGTGCCCACTTGGCGCCGCCACGCCAGACTACGAAGCATTTTCCGGTAGGGCCGCGGCTCTGGCGACAGCTCCCACGCCCGAAGAGCCAGGAGGGAAAGCCGTGCCGCGTTGGAAAGATCTTTGGCAGCCGCTCACGTGGCCCCACAGCCCGTGGGGCTGCGGGCTTTCCGGCGGCCGTCAGCCTCGGCGACACCTGCGACAACGTGGCGCCCCCGCGCCAGCCTGCGAAGCATTTTCCGGTAGGGCCGCGGCTCTGGCGACAGCTCCCACGCCCAAAGAGCCAGGAGGGAAAGCCGTGCCTCCTTGGAAAGCTCTTTGGCAGCCGCTCGCGTGGCCCCACAGCCCGTGGGGCTGCGGGCCTTCCGGCGGCCGTCAGCCTCGGCGACACCGGCGCCCACGTGGCGCCGCCGCGCCAGCCTGCGAAGCATTTTCCGGTAGGGCCGCGGCTCTGGCGACAGCTCCCACGCCCGAAGAGCCAGGACGGAAAGCCGTGCCTCGTTGGAAAGCTCTTTGGCAGCCGCTCGCGTGACCCCACAGCCCGTGGGGCTGCGGGCTTTCCGGCGGCCCTCAGCCTCGGCGACAGCGGTGCCCACTTGGCGCCGCCACGCCAGCCTACGAAGCATTTTCCGGTAGGGCCGCGGCTCTGGCGACAGCTCCCACGCCCGAAGAGCCAGGAGGGAAAGCCGTGCCTCGTTGGAAAGCTCTTTGGCAGCCGCTCGCGTGGCCCCACAGCCCGTGGGGCTGCGGGCTTTCCGGCGGCCGTCAGCCTCGGCGACACCGGCGCCCACGTGGCACCGCCACGCCAGCCTGCAAAGCATTTTCCGGTAGGGCCGCGGCTCTGGCGACAGCTCCCACGCCCGAAGAGCCAGGAGGGAAAGCCGTGCCTCCTTGGAAAGCTCTTTGGCAGCCGCTCGCGTGGCCCCACAACCCGTGGGGCTGCGGGTTTTCCGGCGGCCGACAGCCTCGGCGACACCGGTGCCCACGTGGCGCCGCCGCGCCAGCCTGCGAAGCATTTTCCGGTAGATCCGTGGCTCTGGTGACAGCTCCCACGCCCGAAGAGCCAGGAGGGAAAGCCGTGCCTCCTTGGAAAGCTCTTTGGCAGCTGCTCGCGTGGCCCCACAGCCCGTGGGGCTGCGGGCCTTCCGGCGGCCGTCAGCCTCGGCGCCACCGGCGCCCACGTGTCGCCGCGGCGCCAGCCTGCAAAGCATTTTCCGGTAGGGCCGCGGCTCTGGCGACAGCTCCCACGCCCGAAGAGCCAGGAGGGAAAGCCGTGCCTCCTTGGAAAGCTCTTTGGCAGCCGCTCGCGTGGCCCCACAGCCCGTGGGGCTGCGGGCTTTCCGGCGGCCATCAGCCTCGGCGACACCGGTGCCCACTTGGCGCCGCCACGCCAGCCTACGAAGCATTTTCCGGTATGGCCGCGGCTCTGTCGACAGCTCCCACACCCGAAGAGCCAGGAGGGAAAACCGTGCCTGCTTGGAAAGCTCTTTGGCAGCACCTCGCGTGGCCCCACAGCCCGTGGGGCTGCGGGCTTTCCGGCGGCAGTCAGCCTCGCCGACACCGGCGCCCACGTGGCGCCGCCGCGCCAGCCTGCAAAGCATTTTCCGGTAGGGCCGCGGCTCTGGCGACAGCTCCCACGCCCGAAGAGCCAGGAGGGAAAGCCGTGCCTCGTTGGAAAGCTCTTTGGCAGCCGCTCGCGTGGCCCCACAGCCCGTGGGGCTGCGGGCTTTCCGGCGGCCATTAGCCTCGGCGACACCGGTGCCCACTTGGCGCCGCCACGCCAGCCTACGAAGCATTTTCCGGTAGGGCCGCGGCTCTGGCGACAGCTCCCACGCCCGAAGAGCCAGGAGGGAAAGCCGTGCCTCGTTGGAAAGATCTTTGGCAGCCGCTCACGTGGCCCCACAGACCGTTGGGCTGCGGGCTTTCCGGCGGCCGTCAGCCTCGGCGACACCTGCGACAACTTGGCGCCCCCGCGCCAGCCTGCGAAGCATTTTCCGGTAGGGCCGCGGCTCTGGCAACAGCTCCCACGCCCGAAGAGCCAGGAGGGAAAGCCGTGCCTCGTTGGAAAGCTCTTTGGCAGCCGCTCGCGTGGCCCCACAGCCCGTGGGGCTGCGGGCTTTCCGGCGGCCATCAGCCTCGGCGACACCGGCGCCCACGTGGCGCCGCCGCGCCAGCCTGCGAAGCATTTTCCGGTAGGGCCGCGGCTCTGGCGACAGCTCCCACGCCCGAAGAGCCAGGAGGGAAAGCCGTGCCTCGTTGGAAAGCACTTTGGCAGCCGCTCGCGTGGCCCCACAGCCCGTGGGGCTGCGGGCTTTCCGGCGGCCATCAGCCTCGGCGACACCGGTGCCCTCTTGGCGCCGCCACGCCAGACTACGAAGCATTTTCCGGTAGGGCCGCGGCTCTGGCGACAGCTCCCACGCCCGAAGAGCCAGGAGGGAAAGCCGTGCCTCGTTGGAAAGCTCTTTGGCAGCCGCTCACGTGGCCCCACAGCCCGTGGGGCTGCGGGCTTTCCGGCGGCCGTCAGCCTCGGCGACACCTGCGACAACGTGGCGCCCCCGCGCCAGCCTGCGAAGCATTTTCCGGTAGGGCCGCGGCTCTGGCGACAGCTCCCACGCCCGAAGAGCCAGGAGGGAAAGCCGTGCCTCGTTGGAAAGCTCTTTGGCAGCCGCTCACGTGGCCCCACAGCCCGTGGGGCTGTGGGCTTTCCGGCGGCCGTCAGCCTCGGCGACACCGGCGCCCACGTGGCACCACCACGCCAGCCTGCGAAGCATTTTCCAGTAGGGCCGCGGCTCTGGCGACAGCTCCCACGCCCGAAGAGCCAGGAGGGAAAGCCGTGCCTGCTTGGAAAGCTCTTTGGCAGCCGCTCGCGTGGCCCCACAGCCCGTGGGGCTGCGGGCTTTCCAGCGGCCGTCAGCCTCGGCGACACCGGCGCCCACGTGGCGCTGCCAGGCCAGCCTGCAAAGCATTTTCCGGTAGGGCCGCGGCTCTGGCGACAGCTCCCACGCCCGAAGAGCCAGGAGGGAAAGCCGTGCCTCGTTGGAAAGCTCTTTGGCAGCCGCTCGCGTGGCCCCACAGCCCGTGGGGCTGCGGGTTTTCCGGCGGCCGACAGCCTCGGCGACACCGGTGCCCACGTGGCGCCGCCGCGCCAGCCTGCGAAGCATTTTCCGGTAGGGCCGTGGCTCTGGTGACATCTCCCACGCCCGAAGAGCCAGGAGGGAAAGCGGTGCCTCCTTGGAAAGCTCTTTGGCAGCCGCTCGCGTGGCCCCACAGCCCGTGGGGCTGCGGGCCTTCCGGCGGCCGTCAGCCTCGGCGACACCGGCGCCCACGTGGCGCCGCCGCGCCAGCCTGCGAAGCATTTTCCGGTAGGGCCGCGGCTCTGGCGACAGCTCCCACGCCCGAAGAGCCAGGAGGGAAAGCCGTGCCTCGTTGGAAAGCTCTTTGGCAGCCGCTCGCGTGGCCCCACAGCCCGTGGGGCTGCGGGCTTTCCGGCGGCCATTAGCCTCGGCGACACCGGCGCCCACTTGGCGCCGCCACGCCAGCCTACGAAGCATTTTCCGGTAGGGCCGCGGCTCTGGCGACAGCTCCCACGCCCGAAGAGCCAGGAGGGAAAGCCGTGCCTCGTTGGAAAGCTCTTTGGCAGCTGCTCGCGTGGCCCCACAGCCCGTGGGGCTGCGGGCTTTCCGGCGGCCGTCAGCCTCGGCGACACCTGCGACAACTTGGCGCCCCCGCGCCAGCCTGCGAAGCATTTTCCGGTAGGGCCGTGGCTCTGGCAACAGCTCCCACGCCCGAAGAGCCAGGAGGGAAAGCCGTGCCTCGTTGGAAAGCTCTTTGGCAGCCGCTCGCGTGGCCCCACAGCCCGTGGGGCTGCGGGCTTTCCGGCGGCCGTCAGCCTCGGCGACACCGGCGCCCACGTAGCGCCGCCGCGCCAGCCTGCGAAGCATTTTCCGGTAGGGCCGCGGCTCTGGCGACAGCTCCCACGCCCGAAGAGCCAGGAGGGAAAGCCGTGCCTCGTTGGAAAGCTCTTTGGCAGCCGCTCGCGTGGCCCCACAGCCCGTGGGGCTGCGGGCTTTCCGGCGGCCCTCAGCCTCGGCGACAGCGGTGCCCACTTGGCGCCGCCACGCCAGCCTACGAAGCATTTTCCGGTAGGGCCGCGGCTCTGGCGACAGCTCCCACGCCCGAAGAGCCAGGAGGGAAAGCCGTGCCTCGTTGGAAAGCTCTTTGGCAGCCGCTCGCGTGGCCCCACAAGCCGTGGGGCTGCGGGTTTTCCGGCGGCCGACAGCCTCGGCGACACCGGTGCCCACGTGGCGCCGCCGCGCCAGCCTGCGAAGCATTTTCCGGTAGATCCGTGGCTCTGGTGACAGCTCCCACGCCCGAAGAGCCAGGAGGGAAAGCCGTGCCTCCTTGGAAAGCTCTTTGGCAGCCGCTCGCGTGGCCCCACAGCCCGTGGGGCTGCGGGCCTTCCGGCGGCCGTCAGCCTCGGCGACACCGGCGCCCACGTGGCGCCGCCGCGCCAGCCTGCGAAGCATTTTCCGGTAGGGCCGCGGCTCTGGCGACAGCTCCCACGCCCGAAGAGCCAGGAGGGAAAGCCGTGCCTCGTTGGAAAGCTCTTTGGCAGCCGCTCGCGTGGCCCCACAGCCCGTGGGGCTGCGGGCTTTCCGGCGGCCATCAGCCTCGGCGACACCGGTGCCCACTTGGCGCCGCCACGCCAGCCTACGAAGCATTTTCCGGTATGGCCGCGGCTCTGTCGACAGCTCCCACACCCGAAGAGCCAGGAGGGAAAACCGTGCCTGCTTGGAAAGCTCTTTGGCAGCACCTCGCGTGGCCCCACAGCCCGTGGGGCTGCGGGCTTTCCGGCGGCAGTCAGCCTCGCCGACACCGGCGCCCACGTGGCGCCGCCGCGCCAGCCTGCGAAGCATTTTCCGGTAGGGCCGCGGCTCTGGCGACAGCTCCCACGCCCGAAGAGCCAGGAGGGAAAGCCGTGCCTCGTTGGAAAGCTCTTTGGCAGCCGCTCGCGTGGCCCCACAGCCCGTGGGGCTGCGGGCTTTCCGGCGGCCATTAGCCTCGGCGACACCGGCGCCCACTTGGCGCCGCCACGCCAGCCTACGAAGCATTTTCCGGTAGGGCCGCGGCTCTGGCGACAGCTCCCACGCCCGAAGAGCCAGGAGGGAAAGCCGTGCCTCGTTGGAAAGATCTTTGGCAGCCGCTCACGTGGCCCCACAGACCGTTGGGCTGCGGGCTTTCCGGCGGCCGTCAGCCTCGGCGACACCTGCGACAACTTGGCGCCCCCGCGCCAGCCTGCGAAGCATTTTCCGGTAGGGCCGCGGCTCTGGCAACAGCTCCCACGCCCGAAGAGCCAGGAGGGAAAGCCGTGCCTCGTTGGAAAGCTCTTTGGCAGCCGCTCGCGTGGCCCCACAGCCCGTGGGGCTGCGGGCTTTCCGGCGGCCATCAGCCTCGGCGACACCGGCGCCCACGTGGCGCCGCCGCGCCAGCCTGCGAAGCATTTTCCGGTAGGGCCGCGGCTCTGGCGACAGCTCCCACGCACGAAGAGCCAGGAGGGAAAGCCGTGCCTCGTTGGAAAGCTCTTTGGCAGCCGCTCGCGTGGCCCCACAGCCCGTGGGGCTGCGGGCTTTCCGGCGGCCCTCAGCCTCGGCGACAGCGGTGCCCACTTGGCGCCGCCACGCCAGCCTACGAAGCATTTTCCGGTAGGGCCGCGGCTCTGGCGACAGCTCCCACGCCCGAAGAGCCAGGAGGGAAAGCCGTGCCTCGTTGGAAAGCTCTTTGGCAGCCGCTCGCGTGGCCCCACAAGCCGTGGGGCTGCGGGTTTTCCGGCGGCCGACAGCCTCGGCGACACCGGTGCCCACGTGGCGCCGCCGCGCCAGCCTGCGAAGCATTTTCCGGTAGATCCGTGGCTCTGGTGACAGCTCCCACGCCCGAAGAGCCAGGAGGGAAAGCCGTGCCTCCTTGGAAAGCTCTTTGGCAGCCGCTCGCGTGGCCCCACAGCCCGTGGGGCTGCGGGCCTTCCGGCGGCCGTCAGCCTCGGCGACACCGGCGCCCACGTGGCGCCGCCGCGCCAGCCTGCGAAGCATTTTCCGGTAGGGCCGCGGCTCTGGCGACAGCTCCCACGCCCGAAGAGCCAGGAGGGAAAGCCGTGCCTCGTTGGAAAGCTCTTTGGCAGCCGCTCGCGTGGCCCCACAGCCCGTGGGGCTGCGGGCTTTCCGGCGGCCATCAGCCTCGGCGACACCGGTGCCCACTTGGCGCCGCCACGCCAGCCTACGAAGCATTTTCCGGTATGGCCGCGGCTCTGTCGACAGCTCCCACACCCGAAGAGCCAGGAGGGAAAACCGTGCCTGCTTGGAAAGCTCTTTGGCAGCACCTCGCGTGGCCCCACAGCCCGTGGGGCTGCGGGCTTTCCGGCGGCAGTCAGCCTCGCCGACACCGGCGCCCACGTGGCGCCGCCGCGCCAGCCTGCGAAGCATTTTCCGGTAGGGCCGCGGCTCTGGCGACAGCTCCCACGCCCGAAGAGCCAGGAGGGAAAGCCGTGCCTCGTTGGAAAGCTCTTTGGCAGCCGCTCGCGTGGCCCCACAGCCCGTGGGGCTGCGGGCTTTCCGGCGGCCATTAGCCTCGGCGACACCGGCGCCCACTTGGCGCCGCCACGCCAGCCTACGAAGCATTTTCCGGTAGGGCCGCGGCTCTGGCGACAGCTCCCACGCCCGAAGAGCCAGGAGGGAAAGCCGTGCCTCGTTGGAAAGATCTTTGGCAGCCGCTCACGTGGCCCCACAGACCGTTGGGCTGCGGGCTTTCCGGCGGCCGTCAGCCTCGGCGACACCTGCGACAACTTGGCGCCCCCGCGCCAGCCTGCGAAGCATTTTCCGGTAGGGCCGCGGCTCTGGCAACAGCTCCCACGCCCGAAGAGCCAGGAGGGAAAGCCGTGCCTCGTTGGAAAGCTCTTTGGCAGCCGCTCGCGTGGCCCCACAGCCCGTGGGGCTGCGGGCTTTCCGGCGGCCATCAGCCTCGGCGACACCGGCGCCCACGTGGCGCCGCCGCGCCAGCCTGCGAAGCATTTTCCGGTAGGGCCGCGGCTCTGGCGACAGCTCCCACGCACGAAGAGCCAGGAGGGAAAGCCGTGCCTCGTTGGAAAGCTCTTTGGCAGCCGCTCGCGTGGCCCCACAGCCCGTGGGGCTGCGGGCTTTCCGGCGGCCATCAGCCTCGGCGACACCGGTGCCCACTTGGCGCCGCCACGCCAGACTACGAAGCATTTTCCGGTAGGGCCGCGGCTCTGGCGACAGCTCCCACGCCCGAAGAGCCAGGAGGGAAAGCCGTGCCTGCTTGGAAAGCTCTTTGGCAGCCGCTCACGTGGCCCCACAGCCCGTGGGGCTGCGGGCTTTCCGGCGGCCGTCAGCCTCGGCGACACCTGCGACAACGTGGCGCCCCCGCGCCAGCCTGCGAAGCATTTTCCGGTAGGGCCGCGGCTCTGGCGACAGCTCCCACGCCCGAAGAGCCAGGAGGGAAAGCCGTGCCTCGTTGGAAAGCTCTTTGGCAGCCGCTCACGTGGCCCCACAGCCCGTGGGGCTGTGGGCTTTCCGGCGGCCGTCAGCCTCGGCGACACCGGCGCCCACGTGGCACCACCACGCCAGCCTGCGAAGCATTTTCCAGTAGGGCCGCGGCTCTGGCGACAGCTCCCACGCCCGAAGAGCCAGGAGGGAAAGCCGTGCCTGCTTGGAAAGCTCTTTGGCAGCCGCTCGCGTGGCCCCACAGCCCGTGGGGCTGCGGGCTTTCCAGCGGCCGTCAGCCTCGGCGACACCGGCGCCCACGTGGCGCTGCCAGGCCAGCCTGCAAAGCATTTTCCGGTAGGGCCGCGGCTCTGGCGACAGCTCCCACGCCCGAAGAGCCAGGAGGGAAAGCCGTGCCTCGTTGGAAAGCTCTTTGGCAGCCGCTCGCGTGGCCCCACAGCCCGTGGGGCTGCGGGCTTTCCGGCGGCCGTCAGCCTCGGCGACACCGGCGCCGACGTGGCGCCGTCGCGCCAGCCTGCGAAGCATTTTCCGGTAGGGCTGCGGCTCTGGCGACAGCTCCCGCGCCGGAAGAGCCAGGAGGGAAAGCCGTGCCTCCTTGGAAAACTCTTTGGCAGCCGCTCACGTGGTCCCACAGCCCGTGGGGCTGCGGGCTTTCCGGCGGCCGTCAGCCTCGGCGACACCGGCGCCGACGTAGCGCCGCCGCGCCAGCCTGCGAAGCATTTTCCGGTAGGGCCGCGGCTCTGGCGACAGCTCCCACGCCCGAAGAGCCAGGAGGGAAAGCCGTGCCGCGTTGGAAAGCTCTCTGGCAGCACCTCGCGTGGCCCCACAGCCCGTGGGGCTGCGGGCTTTCCGGCGGCCGACAGCCTCGGCGCCACCGGCGCCGACGTTGCGCCGTCGCGCCAGCCTGCGAAGCATTTTCCGGTAGGGCCGCAGCTCTGGCGACAGCTCCCACGCCCGAAGAGCCAGGAGGGAAAGCCGTGCCTCGTTGGAAAGCTCTTTGGCAGCCGCTCACGTGGCCCCACAGCCCGTGGGGCTGCGGGCTTTTCGGCGGCCGTCAGCCTCGGCGACACCGGCGCCCACGTGGCGCCGCGGCGCCAGCCTGCAAAGCATTTTCCGGTAGGTCAGCGGCTCTGGCGACAGCTCCCACGCCCGAAGAGCCAAGAGGGAAAGCCGTGCCTCGTTGGAAAGCTCTTTGGCAGCCGTTCGTGTGGACCCACAGCAAGTGGGGCTGCAGGCTTTCCGGCGGCCGTCAGCCTCGGCGACACCTGTGACCACGTGGCGCCCCCGCGCCAGCCTGCGAAGCATTTTCCGGTAGGGCCGCGGCTCTGGCGACAGCTCCCACGCCCGAAGAGCCAGGAGGGAAAGCCGTGCCTCGTTGGAAAGCTCTTTGGCAGCCGCTCGCGTGGCCTCACAGCCCGTGGTGCTGCGGGCTTTCCGGCGGCCGTCAGCCTCGGCGCCACCGGCGCCAACGTGGCGCCGCCGCGCCAGCCTGCGAAGCATTTTCCGGTAGGGCTGCGGCTCTGGCGACAGCTCCCACGCCCGAAGAGCCGGGAGGGAAAGCCGTGCCTCCTTGGAAAGCTCTTTGGCAGCCGCTCGCGTGGCCCCACAGCCCGTGGGGCTGCGGGCTTTCCGGCGGCCGACAGCCTCGGTGACACCGACGCCCACGTGGCGCCGTCGCGCCAGCCTGCGAAGCATTTTCCGGTAGGGCTGCGGCTCTGGCGACAGCTCCCGCGCCGGAAGAGCCAGGAGGGAAAGCCGTGCCTCCTTGGAAAGCTCTTTGTCAGCACCTCGCGTGGCCCCACAGACCGTGGGGCTGCGGGCTTTCCGGCGGCCGTCAGCCTCGGCGACACCGGCGCCCACGTGGCGCCGCCGAGCCAGGCTGCAAAGCATTTTCCGGTAGGGCCGCGGCTCTGGCGACAGCTCCCACGCCCGAAGAGCCAGGAGGGAAAGCCGTGCCTGCTTGGAAAGCTCTTTGTCAGCACCTCGCGTGGCCCCACAGCCCGTGGGGCTGCGGGCTTTCCGGCGGCCGACAGCCTCGGCGGCACCGGCGCCGACGGGGCGCCGTCGCGCCAGCCTGCGAAGCATTTTCAGGTAGGGCCGCGGCTCTGGCGACAGCTCCCACGCCCAAAGAGCCAGGAGGGAAAGCCGTGCCTCGTTGGAAAGCTCTTTGGCAGCCGCTCACGTGGCCCCACAGCCCGTGGGGCTGCGGGCTTTTCGGCGGCCGTCAGCCTCGGCGCCACCGGCGCCCACGTGTCGCCGCAGCGCCAGCCTGCAAAGCATTTTCCGGTAGGGCCGCGGCTCTGGCGACAGCTCCCACGCCCGAAGAGCCAGGAGGGAAAGCCGTGCCTCCTTGGAAAGCTCTTTGGCAGCCGCTCACGTGGCCCCACAGCCCGTGGTGCTGCGGGCTTTTCGGCGGCCGTCAGCCTCGGCGCCACCGGCGCCCACGTTTCGCCGCGGCGCCAGCCTGAAAAGCATTTTCCGGTAGGGCCGCGGCTCTGGCGACAGCTCCCACGCCCGAAGAGACAGGAGGGAAAGCCGTGCCTCGTTGGAAAGCTCTTTGGCAGCCGCTCGCGTGGCCCCACAGCCCGTGGGGCTGCGGGCTTTCCGGCAGCCGACAGCCTCGGCGACACCGGTGCCCACGTGGCGCCGCCGCGCCAGCCTGCGAAGCATTTTCCGGTAGGGCCGCGGCTCTGGAAACAGCTCCCACGCCCGAAGAGCCAGGAGGGAAAGACGTGCCTCGTTGGAAAGCTCTTTGGCAGCCGCTCGCGAGGCCCCACAGCCCCTGGGGCTGCGGGCTTTCCGGCGGCCATCAGCCTCGGCGACACCGGTGCCCACGTGTCGCCGCCACGCCAGCCTACGAAGCATTTTCCGGTAGGGCCGCGGCTCTGGCGACAGCTCCCACGCCCGAAGAGCCAGGAGGGAAAGCCGTGCCTCGTTGGAAAGCTCTTTGGCAGCCGCTCACGTGGCCCCACAGACCGTGGGGCTGCGGGCTTTCCGGCGGCCGTCAGCCTCGGCGACACCTGCGACAACTTGGCGTCCCCGCGCCAGCCTGCGAAGCATATTCCGGTAGGGCCGCGGCTCTGGCAACAGCTCCCACGCCCGAAGAGCCAGGAGGGAAAGCCGTGCCTCGTTGGAAAGCTCTTTGGCAGCCGCTCGTGTGGCCCCACAGCCCGTGGGGCTGCGGGCCTTCCGGCGGCCGTCAGCCTCGGCGACACCGGCGCCCACGTGGCGCCGCCGCGCCAGCCTGCGAAGCATTTTCCGGTAGGGCCGCGGCTCTGGCGACAGCTCCCACGCCCGAAGAGCCAGGAGGGAAAGCTGTGCCTCGTTGGAAAGCTCTTTGGCAGCCGCTCGCGTGGCCCCACAGCCCGTGGGGCTGCGGGCTTTCCGGCAGCCGACAGCCTCGGCGACACCGGTGCCCACGTGGCGCCGCCGCGCCAGCCTGCGAAGCATTTTCCGGTAGGGCCGCGGCTCTGGAAACAGCTCCCACGCCCAAAGAGCCAGGAAGGAAAGACGTGCCTCGTTGGAAAGCTCTTTGGTAGCCGCTCGCGTGGCCCCACAGCCCGTGGGGCTGCGGGCTTTCCAGCGGCCATCAGCCTCGGCGACACCGGTGCCCACTTGGCGCCGCCACGCCAGCCTACGAAGCATTTTCCGGTAGGGCCGCGGCTCTGGCGACAGCTCCCACGCCCGAAGAGCCAGGAGGGAAAGCCGTGCCTCCTTGGAAAGCTCTTTGGCAGCCGCTCGCGTGGCCCCACAGCCCGTGGGGCTGCGGGCTTTCCGGCGGCCGACAGCCTCGGCGACACCGTTGCCCACGTGGCGCCGCCGCGCCAGCCTGTGAAGCATTTTCCGGTAGGGCCGCGGCTCTGGCAACAGCTCCCACGCCCGAAGAGCCAGGAGGGAAAGCCGTGCCTCGTTGGAAAGCTCTTTGGCAGCCGCTCGTGTGGCACCACAGCCCGTGGGGCTGCGGGCTTTCCGGCGGCCGTCAGCCTCGGCAACACCGGCGCCCACGTGGCGCCGCCGCGCCAGCCTGCGAAGCATTTTCCGGTAGGGCCGCGGCTCTGGCGACAGCTCCCACGCCCGAAGATCCAGGAGGGAAAGCCGTGCCTCGTTGGAAAGCTCTTTGGCAGCCGCTCGCGTGGCCCCACAGCCCGTGGGGCTGCGGGCTTTCCGGCGGCCGACAGCCTCGGCGCCACCGGCGCCGACGTGGCGCCATCGCGCCAGCCTGCGAAGCATTTTCCGGTAGGGCCGCGGCTCTGGCGACAGCTCCCACGCCCGAAGAGCCAGGAGGGAAAGCCGTGCCTCGTTGGAAAAATCTTTGGCAGCCGCTCGCGTGGCCCCACAGCCCGTGGGGCTGCGGGCTTTCCGGCGGCCGTCAGCCTCGGCGCCACCGGCGCCCACGTGTCGCCGCGGCGCCAGCCTGCAAAGCATTTTCCGGTAGGGCCGCGGCTCTGGCGACAGCTCCCACGCCCGAAGAGCCAGGAGGGAAAGCCGTGCCTCGTTGGAAAGCTCTTTGGCAGCCGCTCACGTGGCCCCACAGCCCGTGGGGCTGCGGGCTTTTCGGTGGCCGTCAGCCTCGGCGCCACCGGCGCCCACGTGTCGCCGCAGCGCCAGCCTGCAAAGCATTTTCCGGTAGGGCCGCGGCTCTGGCGACAGCTCCCACGCCCGAAGAGCCAGGAGGGAAAGCCGTGCCTCGTTGGAAAGCTCTTTGGCAGCCGCTCGCGTGGCCCCACAGCCCGTGGGGCTGCGGGCTTTCCTGCAGCCGACAGCCTCGGCGACACCGGTGCCCACTTGGCGCCGCCACGCCAGCCTGCGAAGCATTTTCCGGTAGGGCCGCGGCTCTGGCGACAGCTCCCACGCCCAAAGAGCCAGGAGGGAAAGCCGTGCCTCGTTGGAAAGCTCTTTGGCAGCCGCTCGCGTGGCCCCACAGACCGTGGTGCTGCGGGCTTTCCGGCGGCCGTCAGCCTCGGCGACACCGGTGCCCACGTGGTGCCGCCGCGCCAGCCTGCGAAGCATTTTCCGGTAGGGCCGCGGCTCTGGCGACAGCTCCCACGCCCGAAGAGCCAGGAGGGAAAGCCGTGCCTCGTTGGAAAGCTCTTTGGCAGCCGCTCGCGTGGCCCCACAGCCCGTGGGGCTGCGGGCTTTCCGGCGGCCATCAGCCTCGGCGACACCGGCGCCCACTTGGCGCCGCCACTCCAGCCTACGAAGCATTTTCCGGTAGGGCCGCGGCTCTGGCGACAGCTCCCACGCCCGAAGAGCCAGGAGGGAAAGCCGTGCCTCGTTGGAAAGCTCTTTGGCAGCCGCTCGCGTGGCCCCACAGCCCGTGGGGCTGCGGGCTTTCCGGCGGCCATCAGCCTCGGCGACACCGGCGCCCACTTGGCGCCGCCACTCCAGCCTACGAAGCATTTTCCGGTAGGGCCGCGGCTCTGGCGACAGCTCCCACGCCCGAAGATCCAGGAGGGAAAGCCGTGCCTCGTTGGAAAGCTCTTTGGCAGCCGCTCGCGTGGCCCCACAGCCCGTGGGGCTGCGGGCTTTCCGGCGGCCGTCAGCCTCGGCGACACCTGCGACAATGTGGCGCCGTCGCGCCAGCCTGCGAAGCATTTTCCGGTAGGGCCGCGGCTCTGGCGACAGCTCCCACGCCCGAAGAGCCAGGAGGGAAAGCCGTGCCTGCTTGGAAAGCTCTTTGGCAGCACCTCGCGTGGCCCCACAGCCCGTGGGGCTGCGGGCTTTCCGGCGGCCGACAGCCTCGGCGACACCGGCGCCGACGTGGCGCCATCGCGCCAGCCTGCGAAGCATTTTCCGGTAGGGCCGCGGCTCTGGCGACAGCTCCCACGCCCGAAGAGCCAGGAGGGAAAGCCGTGCCTCATTGGAAAAATCTTTGGCAGCCGCTCGCGTGGCCCCACAGCCCGTGGGGCTGCGGGCTTTCCGGCGGCCGTCAGCCTCGGCGACACCGGCGCCCACGTGGCGCCGCGGCGCCAGCCTGCAAAGCATTTTCCGGTAGGGCCGCGGCTCTGGCGACATCTCCCACGCCCGAAGAGCCTGGAGGGAAAGCCGTGCCCCGTTGGAAAGCTCTTTGGCAGCCGCTCACGTGGCCCCACAGCCCGTGGGGCTGCGGGCTTTTCGGTGGCCGTCAGCCTCGGCGCCACCGGCGCCCACGTGTCGCCGCAGCGCCAGCCTGCAAAGCATTTTCCGGTAGGGCCGCGGCTCTGGCGACAGCTCCCACGCCCGAAGAGCCAGGAGGGAAAGCCGTGCCTGCTTGGAAAGCTCTTTGGCAGCACCTCGCGTGGCCCCACAGCCCGTGGGGCTGCGGGCTTTCCGGCGGCCGACAGCCTCGGCGCCACCGGCGCCGACGTGGCGCCATCGCGCCAGCCTGCGAAGCATTTTCCGGTAGGGCCGCGGCTCTGGCGACAGCTCCCACGCCCGAAGAGCCAGGAGGGAAAGCCGTGCCTCGTTGGAAAAATCTTTGGCAGCCGCTCGCGTGGCCCCACAGCCCGTGGGGCTGCGGGCTTTCCGGCGGCCGTCAGCCTCGGCGCCACCGGCGCCCACGTGTCGCCGCGGCGCCAGCCTGCAAAGCATTTTCCGGTAGGGCCGCGGCTCTGGCGACAGCTCCCACGCCCGAAGAGCCTGGAGGGAAAGCCGTGCCTCGTTGGAAAGCTCTTTGGCAGCCGCTCACGTGGCCCCACAGCCCGTGGGGCTGCGGGCTTTTCGGTGGCCGTCAGCCTCGGCGCCACCGGCGCCCACGTGTCGCCGCAGCGCCAGCCTGCAAAGCATTTTCCGGTAGGGCCGCGGCTCTGGCGACAGCTCCCACGCCCGAAGAGCCAGGAGGGAAAGCCGTGCCTCGTTGGAAAGCTCTTTGGCAGCACCTCGCGTGGCCCCACAGCCCGTGGGGCTGCGGGCTTTCCGGCAGCCGACAGCCTCGGCGACACCGGCGCCCACGTGGCGCCGCCACGCCAGCCTGCGAAGCATTTTCCGGTAGGGCCGCAGCTCTGGCGACAGCTCCCACGCCCAAAGAGCCAGGAGGGAAAGCCGTGCCTCGTTGGAAAGCTCTTTGGCAGCCGCTCGCGTGGCCCCACAGACCGTGGTGCTGCGGGCTTTCCGGCGGCCGTCAGCCTCGGCGACACCGGTGCCCACGTGGTGCCGCCGCGCCAGCCTGCGAAGCATTTTCCGGTAGGGCCGCGGCTCTGGCGACAGCTCCCACGCCCGAAGAGCCAGGAGGGAAAGCCGTGCCTCGTTGGAAAGCTCTTTGGCAGCCGCTCGCGTGGCCCCACAGCCCGTGGGGCTGCGGGCTTTCCGGCGGCCATCAGCCTCGGCGACACCGGCGCCCACTTGGCGCCGCCACTCCAGCCTACGAAGCATTTTCCGGTAGGGCCGCGGCTCTGGCGACAGCTCCCACGCCCGAAGAGCCAGGAGGGAAAGCCGTGCCTCGTTGGAAAGATCTTTGGCAGCCGCTCACGTGGCCCCACAGACCGTGGGGCTGCGGGCTTTCCGGCGGCCGTCAGCCTCGGCGACACCTGCGACAACGTTGCGCCCCCGTGCCAGCCTGCGAAGCATTTTCCGGTAGGGCCGCGGCTCTGGCAACAGCTCCCACGCCCGAAGAGCCAGGAGGGAAAGCCGTGCCTCCTTGGAAAGCTCTTTGGCAGCCGCTCGCGTGGCCCCACAGCCCGTGGGGCTGCGGGCTTTCCGGCAGCCGACAGCCTCGGCGACACCGTTGCCCACGTGGCGCCGCCGCGCCAGCCTGCGAAGCATTTTCCGGTAGGGCCGCGGCTCTGGAAACAGCTCCCACGCCCGAAGAGCCAGGAGGGAAAGCCGTGCCTGCTTGGAAAGCTCTCTGGCAGCACCTCGCGTGGCCCCACAGCCCGTGGGGCTGCGGGCTTTCCGGCGGCCGACAGCCTCGACGCCACCGGCGCCGACGTGGCGCCGTCGCGCCAGCCTGCGAAGCATTTTCCGGTAGGGCCGCAGCTCTGGCGACAGCTCCCACGCCCGAAGAGCCAGGAGGGAAAGCCGTGCCTCGTTGGAAACCTCTTTGGCAGCCGCTCACGTGGCCCCACAGCCCGTGGGGCTGCGGGCTTTCTGGCGGCCGACAGCCTCGGCCACACCGGCGCCCACGTGTCGCCGCGGCGCCAGCCTGCAAAGCATTTTCCGGTAGGGCCGCGTCTCTGGCGACAGCTCCCACGCCCGAAGAGCCAGGAGGGAAAGCCGTGCCTCGTTGGAAAACTCTTTGGCAGCCGCTCATGTGGCCCCACAGCAAGTGGGGCTGCGGGCTTTCCAGCGGCCGTCAGCCTCGGCGACACCGGCGCCCACGTGTCGCCGCCACGCCAGCCTGCGAAGCATTTTCCGGTAGGGCCGCGGCTCTGGCGACAGCTCCCACGCCCGAAGAGCCAGGAGGGAAAGCCGTGCCTCGTTGGAAAGCTCTTTGGCACCGCTCGCGTGGCCCCACAGCCCGTGGGGCTGCGGGCTTTCCGGCGGCCATCAGCCTCGGCGACACCGGCGCCCACTTGGCGCCGCCACTCCAGCCTACGAAGCATTTTCCGGTAGGGCCGCGGCTCTGGCGACAGCTCCCACGCCCGAAGAGCCAGGAGGGAAAGCCGTGCCTCGTTGGAAAGATCTTTGGCAGCCGCTCACGTGGCCCCACAGACCGTGGGGCTGCGGGCTTTCCGGCGGCCGTCAGCCTCGGCGACACCTGCGACAACTTGGCGCCCCCGCGCCAGCCTCCGAAGCATTTTCCGGTAGGGCCGCGGCTCTGGCAACAGCTCCCACGCCCGAAGAGCCAGGAGGGAAAGCCGTGCCTCGTTGGAAAGCTCTTTGGCAGCCGCTCGCGTGGCCCCACAGCCCGTGGGGCTGCGGGCTTTCCGGCAGCCGACAGCCTCGGCGACACCGTTGCCCACGTGGCGCCGCTGCGCCAGCCTGCGAAGCATTTTCCGGTAGGGCCGCGGCTCTGGAAACAGCTCCCACGCCCAAAGAGCCAGGAGGGAAAGCCGTGCCTCCTTGGAAAGCACTTTGGCAGCCGTTCGTGTGGCCCCACAGCAAGTGGGGCTGCAGGCTTTCCGGCGGCCGTCAGCCTCGGCGACACCTGTGACCACGTGGCGCCCCCGCGCCAGCCTGCGAAGCATTTTCCGGTAGGGCCGCGGCTCTCGCGACAGCTCCCACGCCCAAAGAGCCAGGAGGGAAAGCCGTGCTTCGTTGGAAAAATCTTTGGCAGCCGCTCGCGTGGCCCCACAGCCCGTGGGGCTGCGGGCTTTCCGGCGGCCGTCAGCCTCGGTGCCACCGGCGCCCACGTGGCGCCGCCAGGCCAGCCTGCGAAGCATTTTCCGGTAGGGCCGCGGCTCTGGCGACAGCTCCCACGCCCGAAGAGCCAGGAGGGAAAGCCGTGCCTCGTTGGAAAGCTCTTTGGCAGCCGCTCGCGTGGCCCCACAGCCCGTGGGGCTGCGGGCTTTCCGGCGGCCGTCAGACTCGGTGCCACCGGCGCCCACCTGGTGCCGCCAGGCCAGCCTGCGAAGCATTTTCCGGTAGGGCAGCGGCTCTGGCGACAGCTCCCACGCCCGAAGAGCCAAGAGGGAAAGCCGTGCCTCGTTGGAAAGCTCTTTGGCAGCCGTTCGTGTGGCCCCACAGCAAGTGGGGCTGCAGGCTTTCCAGCGGCCGTCAGCCTCTGCAACACCTGTGACCACGTTGCGCCCCCGCACCAGCCTGCGAAGAATTTTCCGGTAGGGATGCGGCTCTGGCGACAGCTCCCACGCCCGAAGAGCCAGGAGGGAAAGCCGTGCCTCGTTGGAAAGCTCTTTGGCAGCCGTTCGCGTGGCCCCACAGCCCGTGGGGCTGCGGGCTTTTCGGCGGCCGTCAGCCTCGGCGCCACCGGCGCCCACGTGTCGCCGCGGCGCCAGCCTGCAAAGCATTTTCCGGTAGGGCCGCGGCTCTGGCGACAGCTCCCACGCCCGAAGAGCCAGGAGGGAAAGCCGTGCCTCATTGGAAAGCTCTTTGGCAGCCGCTCGCGTGGCCCCACAGCCCGTGGGGCTGCGGAATTTCCGGCGGCCGTCAGCCTCGGCGACACCGGTGCCCACTTGGCGCCGCCACGCCAGACTACGAAGCATTTTCTGGTAGGGCCGCGGCTCTGGCGACAGCTCCCACGCCCGAAGAGCCAAGAGGGAAAGCCGTGCCTCGTTGGAAAGCTCTTTGGCAGCCGTTCGCGTGGCCCCACAGCAAGTGGGGCTGCAGGCTTTGCAGCGGCCGTCAGCCTCGGCGACACCAGTGACCATGTGGCGCCCCCGCACCAGCCTGCGAAGAATTTTCCGGTAGGGCCGTGGCTCTCGCGACAGCTCCCACGCCCGAAGAGCCAGGAGGGAAAGCCGTGCCTCCTTGGAAAGCTCTTTGGCAGCCGCTCGCGTGGCCCCACAGCCCGTGGGGCTGCGGGCTTTCCGGCGGCCGTCAGCCTCGGTGCCACCGGCGCCCACGTGGTGCCGCCGCGCCAGCCTGCGAAGCATTTTCCGGTAGGGCCGCGGCTCTGGCGACAGCTCCCACGCCCAAAGAGCCAGGAGGGATAGCCGTGCCTCCTTGGAAAGCTCTTTGGCAGCCGCTCGCGTGGCCCCACAGACCGTGGGGCTGTGGGCTTTCCAGCGGCCGTCAGCCTTGGCGACACCGGCGCCCACGTGGCGCCGCCACGCCAGCCTGCGAAGCATTTTCCGGTAGGGCCGCGGCTCTGGCGACAGCTCCCACGCCCAAAGAGCCAGGAGGGAAAGCCGTGCCTCGTTGGAAAGCTCTTTGGCAGCCGCTCGCGTGGCCTCACAGCCCGTGGGGCTGCGGGCTTTCCGGCGGCCGTCAGCCTCGGCGACACCGGGGCCCACGTGGCGCCGCCGCGCCAGCCTGCGAAGCATTTTCCGGTAGGGCCGCGGCTCTGGCGACAGCTCCCACGCCCGAAGAGCCAGGAGGGAAAGCCGTGCCTGCTTGGAAAGCTCTTTGGCAGCCGCTCGCGTGGCCCCACAGCCCGTGGGGCTGCGAGCTTTCCGGCGGCCATCAGCCTCGGCGACACCGGTGCCCACTTGGCGCCGCCACGCCAGCCTACGAAGAATTTTCCGGTAGGGCCGCGGCTCTGGCGACAGCTCCCACGCCCGAAGACCCAGGAGGGAAAGCCGTGCCTCGTTGGAAAGCTCTTTGGCAGCCTCTCACGTGGCCCCACAGACCGTGGGGCTGCGGGCTTTCCGGCGGCCGTCAGCCTCGGCGACACCTGCGACAACGTGGCGCCCCCGCGCCAGCCTGCGAAGCATTTTCCGGTAGGGCCGCGGCTCTGGCGACAGCTCCCACGCCCGAAGAGCCAGGAGGGAAAGCCGTGCCTCGTTGGAAAGCTCTTTGGCAGCCGCTCGCGTGGCCCCACAGCCCGTGGGGCTGCGGGCTTTCCAGCGGCCGTCAGCCTCGGCGCCACCGGCGCCGACGTGGCGCCGTCGCGCCAGCCTGCGAAGCATTTTCCGGTAGGGCTGCGGCTCTGGCGACAGCTCCCACGCCCGAAGAGCCAGGAGGGAAAGCCGTGCCTCGTTGGAAAGCTCTTTGGCAGCCGCTCGCGTGGCCCCACAGCCCGTGGGGCTGCGGGCTTTCCGGCGGCCGTCTGTCTCGGCGACACCGGCGCCCACGTGGCACCGCCATACCAGCCTGCGAAGCATTTTCCGGTAGGGCCGCGGCTCTGGAAACAGCTCCCACGCCCAAAGAGCCAGGAGGGAAAGACGTGCCTCGTTGGAAAGCTCTTTGGCAGCCGCTCGCGTGGCCCCACAGCCCGTGGGGCTGCGGGCTTTCCGGCGGCCGTCAGCCTCGGCGACACCGGCGCCCACGTGGCGCCGCCGCGCCAGCCTGCAAAGCATTTTCCGGTAGGGCCGTGGCTCTGGCGACAGCTCCCACGCCCGAAGAGCCAGGAGGGAAAGCCATGCCTCGTTGGATAGCTCTTTGGCAGCCGCTCGCGTGGCCCCACAGCCCGTGGGGCTGCGGGCTTTCCGGCGGCCGTCAGCCTCGGCGACACCGGCGCCCACGTGGCGCCGCCACGCCAGCCTACGAAGCATTTTCCGGTAGGGCCGCGGCTCTGGTGACAGCTCCCACGCCCGAAGAGCCAGGAGGGAAAGCCGTGCCTCCTTGGAAAACTCTTTGGCAGCCGCTCGCGTGGCCCCACAGCCCGTGGGGCTGCGGGCTTTCCGGCGGCCATCAGACTCGGCGACACCGGCGCCCACGTGGCGCCGCCGAGCAAGGCTGCGAAGCATTTTCCGGTAGGGCCACGGCTCTGGCGACAGCTCCCACGCTCGAAGACCCAGGAGGGAAAGCAGTTCCTGCTTGGAAAGCTCTTTGGCAGCACCTCGCGTGGCCCCACAGCCCGTGGGGCTGCGGGCTTTCCGGCGGCCGACAGCCTCGGCGACACCGGCGCCCACGTGGCGCCGCCATACCAGCCTGCGAAGCATTTTCAGGTAGGGCCGCGGCTCTGGCGACAGCTCCCACGCCCGAAGAGCCAGGAGGGAAAGCCGTGCCTCGTTGGAAAGCTCTTTGGCAGCCGCTCACGTGGCCCCACAGCCCGTGGGGCTGCGGGCTTTTCGGCGGCCGTCAGCCTCGGCGCCACCGGCGCCCACGTGTCGCCGCCGCGCCAGCCTGCAAAGCATTTTCCGGTAGGGCCGCGGCTCTGGCGACAGCTCCCACGCCCGAAGAGCCAGGAGGGAAAGCCGTGCCTCGTTGGAAAGCTCTTTGGCAGCCGCTCACGTGGCCTCACAGCCCGTGGGGCTGCGGGCTTTTCGGCGGACGTCAGCCTCGGCGCCACCGGCGTCCACGTGTCGCCGCGGCGCCAGTCTGCGAAGCATTTTCCAGTAGGGCCGCGGCTCAGGCGACAGCTCGCACGCCCGAAGAGCCAGGAGGGAAAGCCGTGCCTCGTTGGAAAGCTCTTTGGCAGCCGCTCACGTGGCCCCACAGCCCGTGGGGCTGCGGGCTTTTCGGCGGCCGTCAGCCTCGGCGCCACCGGCGCCCACGTGTCGCCGCCGCGCCAGCCTGCAAAGCATTTTCCGGTAGGGCCGCGGCTCTGGCGACAGCTCCCACGCCCGAAGAGCCAGGAGGGAAAGCCGTGCCTCGTTGGAAAGCTCTTTGGCAGCCGCTCGCGTGGCCCCACAGCCCGTGGGGCTGCGGGCTTTCCGGCGGCCGTCAGCCTCGGTGCCACCGGCGCCCACGTGGCGCCGCCAGGCCAGCCTGCGAAGCATTTTCCGGTAGGGCCGCGGCTCTGGCGACATCTCCCACGCCCGAAGAGCCGGGAGGGAAAGCCGTGCCTCCTTGGAAAGCTCTTTGGCAGCCTCTCACGTGGCCCCACAGACCGTGGGGCTGCGGGCTTTCCGGCGGCCGTCAGCCTCGGCGACACCTGCGACAACGTGTCGCCCCCCGCCGCCAGCCTGCGAAGCATTTTTCCGGTAGGGCCGCGGCTCTGGCGACAGCTCCCACGCCCGAAGAGCCAGGAGGGAAAGCCGTGCCTCGTTGGAAAGCTCTTTGGCAGCCGCTCGCGTGGCCCCACAGCCCGTGGGGCTGCGGGCTTTCCAGCGGCCGTCAGCCTCGGCGCCACCGGCGCCGACGTGGCGCCGTCGCGCCAGCCTGCGAAGCATTTTCCGGTAGGGCTGCGGCTCTGGCGACAGCTCCCACGCCCGAAGAGCCAGGAGGGAAAGCCGTGCCTCGTTGGAAAGCTCTTTGGCAGCCGCTCGCGTGGCCCCACAGCCCGTGGGGCTGCGGGCTTTCCGGCGGCCGTCTGTCTCGGCGACACCGGCGCCCACGTGGCACCGCCATACCAGCCTGCGAAGCATTTTCCGGTAGGGCCGCGGCTCTGGAAACAGCTCCCACGCCCCAAAGAGCCAGGAGGGAAAGACGTGCCTCGTTGGAAAGCTCTTTGGCAGCCGCTCGCGTGGCCCCACAGCCCGTGGGGCTGCGGGCTTTCCGGCGGCCGTCAGCCTCGGCGACACCGGCGCCCACGTGGCGCCGCCCGCGCCAGCCTGCAAAGCATTTTCCGGTAGGGCCGTGGCTCTGGCGACAGCTCCCACGCCCGAAGAGCCAGGAGGGAAAGCCGTGCCTCGTTGGATAGCTCTTTGGCAGCCGCTCGCGTGGCCCCACAGCCCGTGGGGCTGCGGGCTTTCCGGCGGCCGTCAGCCTCGGCGACACCGGCGCCCACATGGCGCCGCCATACCAGCCTGCGAAGCATTTTCAGGTAGGGCCGCGGCTCTGGCGACAGCTCCCACGCCCGAAGAGCCAGGAGGGAAAGCCGTGCCTCGTTGGAAAGCTCTTTGGCAGCCGCTCGCGTGGCCCCACAGCCCGTGGGGCTGCGGGCTTTCCGGCGGCCGTCAGCCTCGGCGACACCGGTGCCCACGTGGCGCCGCCGCACCAGCCTGCGAAGCATTTTCCGGTAGGGCCGCGGCTCTGGCGACAGCTCCCACGCCCGAAGAGCCAGGAGGGAAAGCCGTGCCTCGTTGGAAAGCTCTTTGGCAGCCGCTCGTGTGGCCCCACAGCCCGTGGGGCTGCGGGCTTTCCAGCGGCCATCAGCCTCGGCGACACCGGTGCCCACTTGGCGCCGCCACGCCAGCCTACGAAGCATTTTCCGGTAGGGCCACGGCTCTGGCGACAGCTCCCACGCCCGAAGAGCCAGGAGGGAAAGCCGTGCCTCGTTGGAAAGATCTTTGGCAGCCGCTCGCGTGGCCCCACAGACCGTGGGGCTGCGGGCTTTCCGGCGGCCGTCAGCCTCGGCGACACCTGCGACAACGTGGCGCCCCCGCGCCAGCCTGCGAAGCATTTTCCGGTAGGGCCGCGGCTCTGGCGACAGCTCCCACGCCCGAAGAGCAAGGAGGGAAAGCCGTGCCTCGTTGCAAAGCTCTTTGGCAGCCGCTCGCGTGGCCCCACAGCCCGTGGGGCTGCGGGCTTTCCAGCGGCCGTCAGCCTCGGCGACACCGGCGCCCACGAGGCGCTGCCAGGCCAGCCTGCAAAGCATTTTCCGGTAGGGCCGCGGCTCTGGCGACAGCTCCCACGCCCAAAGAGCCAGGAGGGAAAGCCGTGCCTCCTTGGAAAGCTCTTTGGCAGCCGCTCGCGTGGCCCCACAGCCCGTGGGGCTGCGGGTTTTCCGGCGGCCGTCAGCCTCGGCGCCACCGGTGCCCACGTGGCGCCGTCGCGCCACCCTGCGAAGCATTTTCCGGTAGGGCTGCGGCTCTGGCGACAGCTCCCACGCCCGAAGAGCCAGGAGGGAAAGCCGTGCCTCCTTGGAAAGCTCTTTGGCAGCCGCTCGCGTGGCCCCACAGCCCGTGGTGCTGCGGGCTTTCCGGGGGCCATCAGCCTCGGAGACACCGGCGCCCACGTGGCGCCGCCACGCCAGCCTACGAAGCATTTTCCGGTAGGGCCGCGGCTCTGGTGACAGCTCCCACGCCCGAAGAGCCAGGAGGGAAAGCCGTGCCTCCTTGGAAAACTCTTTGGCAGCCGCTCGCGTGGCCCCACAGCCCGTGGGGGCTGCGGGCTTTCCGGCGGCCATCAGACTCGGCGACACCGGCGCCCACGTGGCGCCGCCGAGCAAGGCTGCGAAGCATTTTCCGGTAGGGCCACGGCTCTGGCGACAGCTCCCACGCTCGAAGACCCAGGAGGGAAAGCAGTTCCTGCTTGGAAAGCTCTTTGGCAGCACCTCGCGTGGCCCCACAGCCCGTGGGGCTGCGGGCTTTCCGGCGGCCGACAGCCTCGGCGACACCGGCGCCCACGTGGCGCCGCCATACCAGCCTGCGAAGCATTTTCAGGTAGGGCCGCGGCTCTGGCGACAGCTCCCACGCCCGAAGAGCCAGGAGGGAAAGCCGTGCCTCGTTGGAAAGCTCTTTGGCAGCCGCTCACGTGGCCCCACAGCCCGTGGGGCTGCGGGCTTTTCGGCGGCCGTCAGCCTCGGCGCCACCGGCGCCCACGTGTCGCCGCCGCGCCAGCCTGCAAAGCATTTTCCGGTAGGGCCGCGGCTCTGGCGACAGCTCCCACGCCCGAAGAGCCAGGAGGGAAAGCCGTGCCTCGTTGGAAAGCTCTTTGGCAGCCGCTCACGTGGCCTCACAGCCCGTGGGGCTGCGGGCTTTTCGGCGGACGTCAGCCTCGGCGCCACCGGCGTCCACGTGTCGCCGCGGCGCCAGTCTGCGAAGCATTTTCCAGTAGGGCCGCGGCTCAGGCGACAGCTCGCACGCCCGAAGAGCCAGGAGGGAAAGCCGTGCCTCGTTGGAAAGCTCTTTGGCAGCCGCTCACGTGGCCCCACAGCCCGTGGGGCTGCGGGCTTTTCGGCGGCCGTCAGCCTCGGCGCCACCGGCGCCCACGTGTCGCCGCCGCGCCAGCCTGCAAAGCATTTTCCGGTAGGGCCGCGGCTCTGGCGACAGCTCCCACGCCCGAAGAGCCAGGAGGGAAAGCCGTGCCTCGTTGGAAAGCTCTTTGGCAGCCGCTCGCGTGGCCCCACAGCCCGTGGGGCTGCGGGCTTTCCGGCGGCCGTCAGCCTCGGTGCCACCGGCGCCCACGTGGCGCCGCCAGGCCAGCCTGCGAAGCATTTTCCGGTAGGGCCGCGGCTCTGGCGACAGCTCCCACGCCCGAAGAGCCGGGAGGGAAAGCCGTGCCTCCTTGGAAAGCTCTTTGGCAGCCGCTCGCGTGGCCTCACAGCCCGTGGGGCTGCGGGCTTTCCCGCGGCCGTCAGCCTCGGCGCCACCTGCGCCCACGTGTCGCCGCCCGCGCCAGCCTGCAAAGCATTTTCCGGTAGGGCCGCGGCTCTGGCAACAGCTCCCACGCCCAAAGAGCCAGGAGGGAAAGCCGTGCCTCGTTGGAAAGCTCTTTGGCAGCCGCTCGTGTGGCCCCACAGCCCGTGGGGCTGCGGGCTTTCCGGCGGCCATCAGCCTCGGCGACACCGGTGCCCACTTGGCGCCGCCACGCCAGCCTACGAAGCATTTTCCGGTAGGGCCACGGCTCTGGCGACAGCTCCCACGCCCGAAGAGCCAGGAGGGAAAGCCGTGCCTCGTTGGAAAGATCTTTGGCAGCCGCTCGCGTGGCCCCACAGACCGTGGGGCTGCGGGCTTTCCGGCGGCCGTCAGCCTCGGCGACACCTGCGACAACGTGGCGCCCCCGCGCCAGCCTGCGAAGCATTTTCCGGTAGGGCCGCGGCTCTGGCGACAGCTCCCACGCCCGAAGAGCAAGGAGGGGAAAGCCGTGCCTCGTTGCAAAGCTCTTTGGCAGCCGCTCGCGTGGCCCCACAGCCCGTGGGGCTGCGGGCTTTCCAGCGGCCGTCAGCCTCGGCGACACCGGCGCCCACGAGGCGCTGCCAGGCCAGCCTGCAAAGCATTTTCCGGTAGGGCCGCGGCTCTGGCGACAGCTCCCACGCCCAAAGAGCCAGGAGGGAAAGCCGTGCCTCCTTGGAAAGCTCTTTGGCAGCCGCTCGCGTGGCCCCACAGCCCGTGGGGCTGCGGGTTTTCCGGCGGCCGTCAGCCTCGGCGCCACCGGTGCCCACGTGGCGCCGTCGCGCCACCCTGCGAAGCATTTTCCGGTAGGGCTGCGGCTCTGGCGACAGCTCCCACGCCCGAAGAGCCAGGAGGGAAAGCCGTGCCTCCTTGGAAAGCTCTTTGGCAGCCGCTCGCGTGGCCCCACAGCCCGTGGTGCTGCGGGCTTTCCGGGGGCCATCAGCCTCGGAGACACCGGCGCCCACGTGGCGCCGCCACGCCAGCCTACGAAGCATTTTCCGGTAGGGCCGCGGCTCTGGCGACAGCTCCCACGCCCGAAGAGCCAGGAGGGAAAGCCGTGCCTCCTTGGAAAACTCTTTGGCAGCCGCTCGCGTGGCCCCACAGCCCGTGGGGCTGCGGGCTTTCCGGCGGCCATCAGACTCGGCGACACCGGCGCCCACGTGGCGCCGCCACGCCAGCCTGCGAAGCATTTTCCGGTAGGGCCGCGGCTCTGGCGACAGCTCCCACGCCCGAAGAGCCAGGAGGGAAAGCCGTGCCTCCTTGGAAAGCTCTTTGGCAGCCGCTCGCGTGGCCCCACAGCCCGTGGGGCTGCGGGCTTTCCGGCGGCCGTCAGCCTCGGCGCCACCGGCGCCCACGTGGCGCCGCCGCGCCAGCCTGCGAAGCATTTTCCGGTAGGGCCGCGGCTCTGGCGACAGCTCCCACGCCCGAAGAGCCAGGAGGGAAAGCCGTGCCTCGTTGGAAAGCTCTTTGGCAGCCACTCGCGTGGCCCCACAGCCCGTGGGGCTGCGGGCTTTCCGGCGACCGTCAGCCTCGGCGACACCGGCGCCCACGTGGCGCTACCAGGCCAGCCTGCAAAGCATTTTCCGGTAGGGCCGCGGCTCTGGCGACAGCCCCCACGCCCGAAGAGCCAAGAGGGAAAGCCGTGCCTCCTTGGAAAGCTCTTTGGCAGCCGCTCGCGTGGCCCCACAGCCCGTGGGTCTGCGGGCTTTCCGGCGGCCGACAGCCTCGGCCACACCGGCGCCCACGTGGCGCCGCCACGCCAGCCTGCGAAGCATTTTCCGGTAGGGCCGTGGCTCTGGCGACAGCTCCCACGCCTGAAGAGCCAGGAGGGAAAGCCGTGCCTCGTTGGAAAGCTCTTTGGCAGCCGCTCGCGTGGCCCCACAGCCCGTGGGGCTGCGGGCTTTCCGGCGGCCGTCAGCCTCGGTGACACCTGCGACCACGTGTCGCCGCAAGGCCAGCCTGCGAAGCATTTTCCGGTAGGGCCGCGGCTCTGGCGACAGCTCCCACGCCCGAAGAGCCAGGAGGGAAAGCCGTGCCTCCTTGGAAAGCTCTTTGGCAGCCGCTCGCATGGCCCCACAGCCCGTGGTGCTGCGGGCTTTCCGGCGGCCGACAGCCTCGGCCACACCGGCGCCCACGTGGCGCCGCCACGCCAGCCTGCGAAGCATTTTCCAGTAGGGCCGTGGCTCTGGCAACAGCTCCCACACCTGAAGAGCCAGGAGGGAAAGCCGTACCTCATTGGAAAGCTCTTTGGCAGTCGCTCGCGTGGCCCCACAGCCCGTGGGGCTGCGGGTTTTCCGGCGGCCGTCAGACTCGGCGACACCGGCGCCCACGTTGCACCGCCACACCAGCCTGTGAAGCATTTTCCGGTAGGGCCGCGGCTCTGGCGACAGCTCCCACGCCCGAAGAGCCAAGAGGGAAAGCCGTGCCTCGTTGGAAAGCTCTTTGGCAGCCGTTCGCGTGGCCCCACAGCAAGTGGGGCTGCAGGCTTTGCAGCGGCCGTCAGCCTCGGCGACACCGGCGCCCACGTGGTGCCGCCACGCCAGCCTGCGAAGCATTTTCCGGTAGGGCCGTGGCTCTGGCAACAGCTCACACGCCCGAAGAGACAGGAGGGAAAGCCGTGCCTCAGTGGAAAGCTCTTTGGCAGCCCTTCGCGTGGCCCAACAGCAAGTGGGGCTGCGGGCTTTCCGGCGGCCGTCAGCCTCGCCGACACCGGCGACCACGTGGCGCTGCAGGCCAGCCTGCAAAGCATTTTCCGGTAGGGCTGCGGCTCTGGCGACAGCTCCCACGCCCGAAGAGCCAGGAGGGAAAGCCGTGCCTCGTTGGAAAGCTCTTTGGCAGCCGCTCGCGTGGCCCCACAGCCCATGGGGCTGCGGGCTTTCCAGCGGCCGTCAGCCTCGGCGACACCGGTGCCCACGTGGCGCCGCCACGCCAGCCTGCGAAGCATTTTCCGGTAGGGCCGCGGCTCTGGCGACAGCTCCCACGCCCAAAGAGCCAGGAGGGAAAGCCGTGCCTCGTTGGAAAGCTCTTTGGCAGCCGCTCGCGTGGCCCCACAGCCCGTGGGGCTGCGGGCTTTCCGGCGGCCGTCAGCCTCGGCGACACCGGCGCCCACGTGACGCCGCCGCGCCAGCCTGCGAAGCATTTTCCGGTAGGGCCGCGGCTCTGGCGACAGCTCCCACGCCCGAAGAGCCAGGAGGGAAAGCCGTGCCTCGTTGGAAAGCTCTTTGGCAGCCGCTCACGTGGCCCCACAGCCCGTGGGGCTGCGGGCTTTCTGGCGGCCGTCAGCCTCGGCGACACCGGCGCCCACGTGGCGCCGCCATACCAGCCTGCGAAGCATTTTCAGGTAGGGCCGCGGCTCTGGCGACAGCTCCCACGCCCGAAGAGCCAGGAGGGAAAGCCGTGCCTCGTTGGAAAGCTCTTTGGCAGCCGCTCGCGTGGCCCCACAGCCCGTGGGGCTGCGGGCTTTCCGGCGGCCGTCAGCCTCGGCGACACCGGTGCCCACGTGGCGCCGCCGCACCAGCCTGCGAAGCATTTTCCGGTAGGGCCGCGGCTCTGGCGACAGCTCCCACGCCCGAAGAGCCAGGAGGGAAAGCCGTGCCTCGTTGGAAAGCTCTTTGGCAGCCGCTCGTGTGGCCCCACAGCCCGTGGGGCTGCGGGCTTTCCGGCGGCCATCAGCCTCGGCGACACCGGTGCCCACTTGGCGCCGCCACGCCAGCCTACGAAGCATTTTCCGGTAGGGCCGCGGCTCTGGCGACAGCTCCCACGCCCGAAGAGCCAGGAGGGAAAGCCGTGCCTCGTTGGAAAGATCTTTGGCAGCCGCTCGCGTGGCCCCACAGACCGTGGGGCTGCGGGCTTTCCGGCGGCCGTCAGCCTCGGCGACACCTGCGACAACGTGGCTCCCCCGCGCCAGCCTGCGAAGCATTTTCCGGTAGGGCCGCGGCTCTGGCGACAGCTCCCACGCCCGAAGAGCCGGGAGGGAAAGCCGTGCCTCGTTGGAAAGCTCTTTGGCAGCCGCTCGCGTGGCCTCACAGCCCGTGGGGCTGCGGGCTTTCCCGCGGCCGTCAGCCTCGGCACCACCTGCGCCCACGTGTCGCCGCCGCGCCAGCCTGCAAAGCATTTTCCGGTAGGGCCGCGGCTCTGGCAACAGCTCCCACGCCCAAAGAGCCAGGAGGGAAAGCCGTGCCTCGTTGGAAAGCTCTTTGGCAGCCGCTCGCGTGGCCCCACAGCCCGTGGGGCTGCGGGCTTTCCGGCGGCCGTCAGCCTCGGCGACAGCGGTGCCCACTTGGCGCCGCCACGCCAGCCTACGAAGTATTTTCTGGTAGGGCCGCGGCTCTGGCGACAGCTCCCACGCCCGAAGAGCCAAGAGGGAAAGCCGTGCCTCGTTGGAAAGCTCTTTGGCAGCCATTTGCGTGGCCCCACAGCAAGTGGGGCTGCAGGCTTTGCAGCGGCCGTGAGCCTCGGCGATACCAGTGACCATGTGGCGCCCCCGCACCAGCCTGCGAAGAATTTTCCGGTAGGGCCGCGGCTCTGGCGACAGCTCCCACGCCCGAAGAGCCAGGAGGGAAAGCCGTGCCTCGTTGGAAAGCTCTTTGGCAGCCGCTCGTGTGGCCCCACAGCCCGTGGGGCTGCGGGCTTTCCGGCGGCCGTCAGACTCGGTGCCACCGGCGCCCACCTGGTGCCGCCAGGCCAGCCTGCGAAGCATTTTCCGGTAGGGCAGCGGCTCTGGCGACAGCTCCCACGCCCGAAGAGCCAAGAGGGAAAGCCGTGCCTCGTTGGAAAGCTCTTTGGCAGCCGTTCGTGTGGCCCCACAGCAAGTGGGGCTGCAGGCTTTCCAGCGGCCGTCAGCCTCTGCAACACCTGTGACCACGTTGCGCCCCCGCACCAGCCTGCGAAGAATTTTCCGGTAGGGATGCGGCTCTGGCGACAGCTCCCACGCCCGAAGAGCCAGGAGGGAAAGCCGTGCCTCGTTGGAAAGCTCTTTGGCAGCCGTTCGCGTGGCCCCACAGCCCGTGGGGCTGCGGGCTTTTCGGCGGCCGTCAGCCTCGGCGCCACCGGCGCCCACGTGTCGCCGCGGCGCCAGCCTGCAAAGCATTTTCCGGTAGGGCCGCGGCTCTGGCGACAGCTCCCACGCCCGAAGAGCCAGGAGGGAAAGCCGTGCCTCATTGGAAAGCTCTTTGGCAGCCGCTCGCGTGGCCCCACAGCCCGTGGGTCTGCGGAATTTCCGGCGGCCGTCAGCCTCGGCGACACCGGTGCCCACTTGGCGCCGCCACGCCAGACTACGAAGCATTTTCTGGTAGGGCCGCGGCTCTGGCGACAGCTCCCACGCCCGAAGAGCCAAGAGGGAAAGCCGTGCCTCGTTGGAAAGCTCTTTGGCAGCCGTTCGCGTGGCCCCACAGCAAGTGGGGCTGCAGGCTTTGCAGCGGCCGTCAGCCTCGGCGACACCAGTGACCATGTGGCGCCCCCGCACCAGCCTGCGAAGAATTTTCCGGTAGGGCCGTGGCTCTCGCGACAGCTCCCACGCCCGAAGAGCCAGGAGGGAAAGCCGTGCCTCGTTGGAAAGCTCTTTGGCAGCCGCTCGCGTGGCCCCACAGCCCGTGGGGCTGCGGGCTTTCCCGCGGCCGTCAGCCTCGGTGCCACCGGCGCCCACGTGGTGCCGCCGCGCCAGCCTGCGAAGCATTTTCCGGTAGGGCCGCGGCTCTGGCGACAGCTCCCACGCCCAAAGAGCCAGGAGGGATAGCCGTGCCTCCTTGGAAAGCTCTTTGGCAGCCGCTCGCGTGGCCCCACAGACCGTGGGGCTGTGGGCTTTCCAGCGGCCGTCAGCCTTGGCGACACCGGCGCCCACGTGGCGCCGCCACGCCAGCCTGCGAAGCATTTTCCGGTAGGGCCGCGGCTCTGGCGACAGCTCCCACGCCCAAAGAGCCAGGAGGGAAAGCCGTGCCTCGTTGGAAAGCTCTTTGGCAGCCGCTCGCGTGGCCTCACAGCCCGTGGGGCTGCGGGCTTTCCGGCGGCCGTCAGCCTCGGCGACACCGGGGCCCACGTGGCGCCGCCGCGCCAGCCTGCGAAGCATTTTCCGGTAGGGCCGCGGCTCTGGCGACAGCTCCCACGCCCGAAGAGCCAGGAGGGAAAGCCGTGCCTGCTTGGAAAGCTCTTTGGCAGCCGCTCGCGTGGCCCCACAGCCCGTGGGGCTGCGAGCTTTCCGGCGGCCATCAGCCTCGGCGACACCGGTGCCCACTTGGCGCCGCCACGCCAGCCTACGAAGAATTTTCCGGTAGGGCCGCGGCTCTGGCGACAGCTCCCACGCCCGAAGACCCAGGAGGGAAAGCCGTGCCTCGTTGGAAAGCTCTTTGGCAGCCTCTCACGTGGCCCCACAGACCGTGGGGCTGCGGGCTTTCCGGCGGCCGTCAGCCTCGGCGACACCTGCGACAACGTGGCGCCCCCGCGCCAGCCTGCGAAGCATTTTCCGGTAGGGCCGCGGCTCTGGCGACAGCTCCCACGCCCGAAGAGCCAGGAGGGAAAGCCGTGCCTCGTTGGAAAGCTCTTTGGCAGCCGCTCGCGTGGCCCCACAGCCCGTGGGGCTGCGGGCTTTCCAGCGGCCGTCAGCCTCGGCGCCACCGGCGCCGACGTGGCGCCGTCGCGCCAGCCTGCGAAGCATTTTCCGGTAGGGCTGCGGCTCTGGCGACAGCTCCCACGCCCGAAGAGCCAGGAGGGAAAGCCGTGCCTCGTTGGAAAGCTCTTTGGCAGCCGCTCGCGTGGCCCCACAGCCCGTGGGGCTGCGGGCTTTCCGGCGGCCGTCTGTCTCGGCGACACCGGCGCCCACGTGGCACCGCCATACCAGCCTGCGAAGCATTTTCCGGTAGGGCCGCGGCTCTGGAAACAGCTCCCACGCCCAAAGAGCCAGGAGGGAAAGACGTGCCTCGTTGGAAAGCTCTTTGGCAGCCGCTCGCGTGGCCCCACAGCCCGTGGGGCTGCGGGCTTTCCGGCGGCCGTCAGCCTCGGCGACACCGGCGCCCACGTGGCGCCGCCGCGCCAGCCTGCAAAGCATTTTCCGGTAGGGCCGTGGCTCTGGCGACAGCTCCCACGCCCGAAGAGCCAGGAGGGAAAGCCGTGCCTCGTTGGATAGCTCTTTGGCAGCCGCTCGCGTGGCCCCACAGCCCGTGGGGCTGCGGGCTTTCCGGCGGCCGTCAGCCTCGGCGACACCGGCGCCCACGTGGCGCCGCCATACCAGCCTGCGAAGCATTTTCAGGTAGGGCCGCGGCTCTGGCGACAGCTCCCACGCCCGAAGAGCCAGGAGGGAAAGCCGTGCCTCGTTGGAAAGCTCTTTGGCAGCCGCTCGCGTGGCCCCACAGCCCGTGGGGCTGCGGGCTTTCCGGCGGCCGTCAGCCTCGGCGACACCGGTGCCCACGTGGCGCCGCCGCACCAGCCTGCGAAGCATTTTCCGGTAGGGCCGCGGCTCTGGCGACAGCTCCCACGCCCGAAGAGCCAGGAGGGAAAGCCGTGCCTCGTTGGAAAGCTCTTTGGCAGCCGCTCGTGTGGCCCCACAGCCCGTGGGGCTGCGGGCTTTCCGGCGGCCATCAGCCTCGGCGACACCGGTGCCCACTTGGCGCCGCCACGCCAGCCTACGAAGCATTTTCCGGTAGGGCCACGGCTCTGGCGACAGCTCCCACGCCCGAAGAGCCAGGAGGGAAAGCCGTGCCTCGTTGGAAAGATCTTTGGCAGCCGCTCGCGTGGCCCCACAGACCGTGGGGCTGCGGGCTTTCCGGCGGCCGTCAGCCTCGGCGACACCTGCGACAACGTGGCGCCCCCGCGCCAGCCTGCGAAGCATTTTCCGGTAGGGCCGCGGCTCTGGCGACAGCTCCCACGCCCGAAGAGCAAGGAGGGAAAGCCGTGCCTCGTTGCAAAGCTCTTTGGCAGCCGCTCGCGTGGCCCCACAGCCCGTGGGGCTGCGGGCTTTCCGGTGGCCGTCAGCCTCGGCGACACCGGCGCCCACGAGGCGCTGCCAGGCCAGCCTGCAAAGCATTTTCCGGTAGGGCCGCGGCTCTGGCGACAGCTCCCACGCCCAAAGAGCCAGGAGGGAAAGCCGTGCCTCCTTGGAAAGCTCTTTGGCAGCCGCTCGCGTGGCCCCACAGCCCGTGGGGCTGCGGGTTTTCCGGCGGCCGTCAGCCTCGGCGCCACCGGTGCCCACGTGGCGCCGTCGCGCCACCCTGCGAAGCATTTTCCGGTAGGGCTGCGGCTCTGGCGACAGCTCCCACGCCCGAAGAGCCAGGAGGGAAAGCCGTGCCTCGTTGGAAAGCTCTTTGGCAGCCGCTCGCGTGGCCCCACAGCCCGTGGTGCTGCGGGCTTTCCGGGGGCCATCAGCCTCGGAGACACCGGCGCCCACGTGGCGCCGCCACGCCAGCCTACGAAGCATTTTCCGGTAGGGCCGCGGCTCTGGTGACAGCTCCCACGCCCGAAGAGCCAGGAGGGAAAGCCGTGCCTCCTTGGAAAACTCTTTGGCAGCCGCTCGCGTGGCCCCACAGCCCGTGGGGCTGCGGGCTTTCCGGCGGCCATCAGACTCGGCGACACCGGCGCCCACGTGGCGCCGCCGAGCAAGGCTGCGAAGCATTTTCCGGTAGGGCCACGGCTCTGGCGACAGCTCCCACGCTCGAAGACCCAGGAGGGAAAGCAGTTCCTGCTTGGAAAGCTCTTTGGCAGCACCTCGCGTGGCCCCACAGCCCGTGGGGCTGCGGGCTTTCCGGCGGCCGACAGCCTCGGCGACACCGGCGCCCACGTGGCGCCGCCATACCAGCCTGCGAAGCATTTTCAGGTAGGGCCGCGGCTCTGGCGACAGCTCCCACGCCCGAAGAGCCAGGAGGGAAAGCCGTGCCTCGTTGGAAAGCTCTTTGGCAGCCGCTCACGTGGCCCAATAGCCCGTGGGGCTGCGGGCTTTTCGGCGGCCGTCAGCCTCGGCGCCACCGGCGCCCACGTGTCGCCGCCGCGCCAGCCTGCAAAGCATTTTCCGGTAGGGCCGCGGCTCTGGCGACAGCTCCCACGCCCGAAGAGCCAGGAGGGAAAGCCGTGCCTCGTTGGAAAGCTCTTTGGCAGCCGCTCACGTGGCCTCACAGCCCGTGGGGCTGCGGGCTTTTCGGCGGACGTCAGCCTCGGCGCCACCGGCGTCCACGTGTCGCCGCGGCGCCAGTCTGCGAAGCATTTTCCAGTAGGGCCGCGGCTCAGGCGACAGCTCGCACGCCCGAAGAGCCAGGAGGGAAAGCCGTGCCTCGTTGGAAAGCTCTTTGGCAGCCGCTCACGTGGCCCCACAGCCCGTGGGGCTGCGGGCTTTTCGGCGGCCGTCAGCCTCGGCGCCACCGGCGCCCACGTGTCGCCGCCGCGCCAGCCTGCAAAGCATTTTCCGGTAGGGCCGCGGCTCTGGCGACAGCTCCCACGCCCGAAGAGCCAGGAGGGAAAGCCGTGCCTCGTTGGAAAGCTCTTTGGCAGCCGCTCGCGTGGCCCCACAGCCCGTGGGGCTGCGGGCTTTCCGGCGGCCGTCAGCCTCGGTGCCACCGGCGCCCACGTGGCGCCGCCAGGCCAGCCTGCGAAGCATTTTCCGGTAGGGCCGCGGCTCTGGCGACATCTCCCACGCCCGAAGAGCCGGGAGGGAAAGCCGTGCCTCCTTGGAAAGCTCTTTGGCAGCCGCTCGCGTGGCCTCACAGCCCGTGGGGCTGCGGGCTTTCCCGCGGCCGTCAGCCTCGGCGCCACCTGCGCCCACGTGTCGCCGCCGCGCCAGCCTGCAAAGCATTTTCCGGTAGGGCCGCGGCTCTGGCAACAGCTCCCACGCCCAAAGAGCCAGGAGGGAAAGCCGTGCCTCGTTGGAAAGCTCTTTGGCAGCCGCTCGCGTGGCCCCACAGCCCGTGGGGCTGCGGGCTTTCCGGCGGCCGTCAGCCTCGGCGACAGCGGTGCCCACTTGGCGCCGCCACGCCAGCCTACGAAGTATTTTCTGGTAGGGCCGCGGCTCTGGCGACAGCTCCCACGCCCGAAGAGCCAGGAGGGAAAGCCGTGCCTCGTTGGAAAGCTCTTTGGCAGCCGTTCGCGTGGCCCCACAGCAAGTGGGGCTGCAGGCTTTGCAGCGGCCGTGAGCCTCGGCGACACCAGTGACCATGTGGCGCCCCCGCACCAGCCTGCGAAGAATTTTCCGGTAGGGCCGCGGCTCTGGCGACAGCTCCCACGCCCGAAGAGCCAGGAGGGAAAGCCGTGCCTCCTTGGAAAGCTCTTTGGCAGCCGCTCGCGTGGCCTCACAGCCCGTGGGGCTGCGGGCTTTCCGGCGGCCGTCAGCCTCGGCGCCACCGGCGCCCACGTGGCGCCGCCGCGCCAGCCTGCAAACCATTTTCCGGTAGGGCCGTGGCTCTGGCGACAGCTCCCACGCCCAAAGAGCCAGGAGGGAAAGCCGTGCCTCCTTGGAAAGCTCTTTGGCAGCCGTTCGCGTGGCCCCACAGCCTGTGGGGCTGCGGGCTTTCCGGCGGCTGTCAGCCTCGGCGACACCGGTGCCCACGTGGCGCCGCCACGCCAGCCTGCGAAGCATTTTCCGGTAGGGCCGCGGCTCTGGCGACAGCTCCCACGCCCGAAGAGCCAGGAGGGAAAGCCGTGCCTCGTTGGAAAGCTCTTTGGCAGCCGCTCGCGTGGCCCCACAGCCCGTGGGGCTGCGGGCTTTCCAGCGGCCGTCAGCCTCGGTGACACCGGCGGCCACGTGGCGCCGCCACGCCAGCCTGCGAAGCATTTTCCGGTAGGGCCGCGGCTCTGGCGACAGCTCCCACGCCCGAAGAGCCAGGAGGGAAAGCCGTGCCTCCTTGGAAAGCTCTTTGGCAGCCGCTCGCGTGGCCCCACAGCCCGTGGGGCTGCGGGCTTTCCGGCGGCCGTCAGCCTCGGCGACACCGGCGCCCACGTGGCGCCGCCGCGCCAGCCTGCGAAGCATTTTCCGGTAGGGCCGCGGCTCTGGTGACAGCTCCCACGCCCGAAGAGCCAGGAGGGAAAGCCGTGCCTCGTTGGAAAGCTCTTTGGCAGCCACTCGCGTGGCCCCACAGCCCGTGGGGCTGCGGGCTTTCCGGCGACCGTCAGCCTCGGCGACACCGGCGCCCACGTGGCGCTACCAGGCCAGCCTGCAAAGCATTTTCCGGTAGGGCCGCGGCTCTGGCGACAGCTCCCACGCCCGAAGAGCCAAGAGGGAAAGCCGTGCCTCCTTGGAAAGCTCTTTGGCAGCCGCTCGCGTGGCCCCACAGCCCGTGGGTCTGCGGGCTTTCCGGCGGCCGACAGCCTCGGCCACACCGGCGCCCACGTGGCGCCGCCACGCCAGCCTGCGAAGCATTTTCCGGTAGGGCCGTGGCTCTGGCGACAGCTCCCACGCCTGAAGAGCCAGGAGGGAAAGCCGTGCCTCGTTGGAAAGCTCTTTGGCAGCCGCTCGCGTGGCCCCACAGCCCGTGGGGCTGCGGGCTTTCCGGCGGCCGTCAGCCTCGGTGACACCTGCGACCACGTGTCGCCGCAAGGCCAGCCTGCGAAGCATTTTCCGGTAGGGCCGCGGCTCTGGCGACAGCTCCCACGCCCGAAGAGCCAGGAGGGAAAGCCGTGCCTCCTTGGAAAGCTCTTTGGCAGCCGCTCGCATGGCCCCACAGCCCGTGGTGCTGCGGGCTTTCCGGCGGCCGACAGCCTCGGCCACACCGGCGCCCACGTGGCGCCGCCACGCCAGCCTGCGAAGCATTTTCCAGTAGGGCCGTGGCTCTGGCAACAGCTCCCACACCTGAAGAGCCAGGAGGGAAAGCCGTACCTCATTGGAAAGCTCTTTGGCAGTCGCTCGCGTGGCCCCACAGCCCGTGGGGCTGCGGGTTTTCCGGCGGCCGTCAGACTCGGCGACACCGGCGCCCACGTTGCACCGCCACACCAGCCTGTGAAGCATTTTCCGGTAGGGCCGCGGCTCTGGCGACAGCTCCCACGCCCGAAGAGCCAAGAGGGAAAGCCGTGCCTCGTTGGAAAGCTCTTTGGCAGCCGTTCGCGTGGCCCCACAGCAAGTGGGGCTGCAGGCTTTGCAGCGGCCGTCAGCCTCGGCGACACCGGCGCCCACGTGGTGCCGCCACGCCAGCCTGCGAAGCATTTTCCGGTAGGGCCGTGGCTCTGGCAACAGCTCACACGCCCGAAGAGACAGGAGGGAAAGCCGTGCCTCAGTGGAAAGCTCTTTGGCAGCCCTTCGCGTGGCCCAACAGCAAGTGGGGCTGCGGGCTTTCCGGCGGCCGTCAGCCTCGCCGACACCGGCGACCACGTGGCGCTGCAGGCCAGCCTGCAAAGCATTTTCCGGTAGGGCTGCGGCTCTGGCGACAGCTCCCACGCCCGAAGAGCCAGGAGGGAAAGCCGTGCCTCGTTGGAAAGCTCTTTGGCAGCCGCTCGCGTGGCCCCACAGCCCATGGGGCTGCGGGCTTTCCAGCGGCCGTCAGCCTCGGCGACACCGGTGCCCACGTGGCGCCGCCACGCCAGCCTGCGAAGCATTTTCCGGTAGGGCCGCGGCTCTGGCGACAGCTCCCACGCCCAAAGAGCCAGGAGGGAAAGCCGTGCCTCGTTGGAAAGCTCTTTGGCAGCCGCTCGCGTGGCCCCACAGCCCGTGGGGCTGCGGGCTTTCCGGCGGCCGTCAGCCTCGGCGACACCGGCGCCCACGTGACGCCGCCGCGCCAGCCTGCGAAGCATTTTCCGGTAGGGCCGCGGCTCTGGCGACAGCTCCCACGCCCGAAGAGCCAGGAGGGAAAGCCGTGCCTCGTTGGAAAGCTCTTTGGCAGCCGCTCACGTGGCCCCACAGCCCGTGGGGCTGCGGGCTTTCTGGCGGCCGTCAGCCTCGGCGACACCGGCGCCCACGTGGCGCCGCCATACCAGCCTGCGAAGCATTTTCAGGTAGGGCCGCGGCTCTGGCGACAGCTCCCACGCCCGAAGAGCCAGGAGGGAAAGCCGTGCCTCGTTGGAAAGCTCTTTGGCAGCCGCTCGCGTGGCCCCACAGCCCGTGGGGCTGCGGGCTTTCCGGCGGCCGTCAGCCTCGGCGACACCGGTGCCCACGTGGCGCCGCCGCACCAGCCTGCGAAGCATTTTCCGGTAGGGCCGCGGCTCTGGCGACAGCTCCCACGCCCGAAGAGCCAGGAGGGAAAGCCGTGCCTCGTTGGAAAGCTCTTTGGCAGCCGCTCGTGTGGCCCCACAGCCCGTGGGGCTGCGGGCTTTCCGGCGGCCATCAGCCTCGGCGACACCGGTGCCCACTTGGCGCCGCCACGCCAGCCTACGAAGCATTTTCCGGTAGGGCCGCGGCTCTGGCGACAGCTCCCACGCCCGAAGAGCCAGGAGGGAAAGCCGTGCCTCGTTGGAAAGATCTTTGGCAGCCGCTCGCGTGGCCCCACAGACCGTGGGGCTGCGGGCTTTCCGGCGGCCGTAAGCCTCGGCGACACCTGCGACAACGTGGCGCCCCCGCGCCAGCCTGCGAAGCATTTTCCGGTAGGGCCGCGGCTCTGGCGACAGCTCCCACGCCCGAAGAGCAAGGAGGGAAAGCCGTGCCTCGTTGGAAAGCTCTTTGGCAGCCGCTCGCGTGGCCCCACAGCCCGTGGGGCTGCGGGCTTTCCAGCGGCCGTCAGCCTCGGCGACACCGGCGCCCACGAGGCGCTGCCAGGCCAGCCTGCAAAGCATTTTCCGGTAGGGCCGCGGCTCTGGCGACAGCTCCCACGCCCAAAGACCCAGGAGGGAAAGCCGTTCCTGCTTGGAAAGCTCTTTGGCAGCACCTCGCGTGGCCCCACAGCCCGTGGGGCTGCGGGCTTTTCGGCGGCCGACAGCCTCGGCGACACCGGCGCCCACGTGTCGCCGCCGCGCCAGCCTGCAAAGCATTTTCCGGTAGGGCCGCGGCTCTGGCGACAGCTCCCACGCCCGAAGAGCCAGGAGGGAAAGCCGTGCCTCGTTGGAAAGCTCTTTGGCAGCCGCTCGCGTGGCCCCACAGCCCGTGGGGCTGCGGGCTTTCCGGCGGCCGTCAGCCTCGGTGCCACCGGCGCCCACGTGGCGCCGCCAGGCCAGCCTGCGAAGCATTTTCCGGTAGGGCCGTGGCTCTGGCGACAGCTCCCACGCCCGAAGAGCCGGGAGGGAAAGCCGTGCCTCGTTGGAAAGCTCTTTGGCAGCCGCTCGCGTGGCCTCACAGCCCGTGGGGCTGCGGGCTTTCCCGCGGCCGTCAGCCTCGGCGCCACCTGCGCCCACGTGTCGCCGCCGCGCCAGCCTGCAAAGCATTTTCCGGTAGGGCCGCGGCTCTGGCAACAGCTCCCACGCCCAAAGAGCCAGGAGGGAAAGCCGTGCCTCGTTGGAAAGCTCTTTGGCAGCCGCTCGCGTGGCCCCACAGCCCGTGGGGCTGCGGGCTTTCCGGCGGCCGTCAGCCTCGGCGACAGCGGTGCCCACTTGGCGCCGCCACGCCAGCCTACGAAGCATTTTCCGGTAGGGCCGCGGCTCTGGCGACAGCTCCCACGCCCGAAGAGCCAAGAGGGAAAGCCGTGCCTCGTTGGAAAGCTCTTTGGCAGCCATTTGCGTGGCCCCACAGCAAGTGGGGCTGCAGGCTTTGCAGCGGCCGTGAGCCTCGGCGATACCAGTGACCATGTGGCGCCCCCGCACCAGCCTGCGAAGAATTTTCCGGTAGGGCCGCGGCTCTGGCGACAGCTCCCACGCCCGAAGAGCCAGGAGGGAAAGCCGTGCCTCGTTGGAAAGCTCTTTGGCAGCCGCTCGCGTGGCCTCACAGCCCGTGGGGCTGCGGGCTTTCCGGCGGCCGTCAGCCTCGGCGCCAACGGCGCCCACGTGGCGCCGCCGCGCCAGCCTGCAAACCATTTTCCGGTAGGGCTGCGGCTCTGGCGACAGCTCCCACGCCCGAAGACCCAGGAGGGAAAGCCGTGCCTCCTTGGAAAGCTCTTTGGCAGCCGCTCGCGTGGACCCACAGCCTGTGGGGCTGCGGGCTTTCCGGCGGCTGTCAGCCTCGGCGACACCGGTGCCCACGTGGCGCCGCCACGCCAGCCTGCGAAGCATTTTCCGGTAGGGCCGCGGCTCTGGCGACAGCTCCCACGCCCGAAGAGCCAGGAGGGAAAGCCGTGCCTCGTTGGAAAGCTCTTTGGCAGCCGCTCGCGTGGCCCCACAGCCCGTGGGGCTGCGGGCTTTCCAGCGGCCGTCAGCCTCGGTGACACCGGCGGCCACGTGGCGCCGCCACGCCAGCCTGCGAAGCATTTTCCGGTAGGGCCGCGGCTCTGGCGACAGCTCCCACGCCCGAAGAGCCAGGAGGGAAAGCCGTGCCTCCTTGGAAAGCTCTTTGGCAGCCACTCGCGTGGCCCCACAGCCCGTGGGGCTGCGGGCTTTCCGGCGACCGTCAGCCTCGGCGACACCGGCGCCCACGTGGCGCTACCAGGCCAGCCTGCAAAGCATTTTCCGGTAGGGCCGCGGCTCTGGCGACAGCTCCCACGCCCGAAGAGCCAGGAGGGAAAGCCGTGCCTCGTTGGAAAGCTCTTTGGCAGCCGCTCGCGTGGCCCCACAGCCCGTGGGTCTGCGGGCTTTCCGGCGGCCGACAGCCTCGGCCACACCGGCGCCCACGTGGCGCCGCCACGCCAGCCTGCGAAGCATTTTCCAGTAGGGCCGTGGCTCTGGCGACAGCTCCCACGCCTGAAGAGCCAGGAGGGAAAGCCGTGCCTCGTTGGAAAGCTCTTTGGCAGCCGCTCGCGTGGCCCCACAGCCCGTGGGGCTGCGGGCTTTCCGGCGGCCGTCAGCCTCGGTGACACCTGCGACCACGTGTCGCCGCAAGTCCAGCCTGCGAAGCATTTTCCGGTAGGGCCGCGGCTCTGGCGACAGCTCCCACGCCCGAAGAGCCAGGAGGGAAAGCCGTGCCTCCTTGGAAAGCTCTTTGGCAGCCGCTAGCATGGCCCCACAGCCCGTGGGGCTGCGGGCTTTCCGGCGGCCGACAGCCTCGGCCACACCGGCGCCCACGTGGCGCCGCCACGCCAGCCTGCGAAGCATTTTCCGGTAGGGCCGTGGCTCTGGCAACAGCTCCCACACCTGAAGAGCCAGGAGGGAAAGCCGTACCTCATTGGAAAGCTCTTTGGCAGTCGCTCGCGTGGCCCCACAGCCCGTGGGGCTGCGGGTTTTCCGGCGGCCGTCAGACTCGGCGAAACCGGCGCCCACGTTGCACCGCCACAACAGCCTGTGAAGCATTTTCCGGTAGGGCCGCGGCTCTGGCGACAGCTCCCACGCCCGAAGAGCCAAGAGGGAAAGCCGTGCCTCGTTGGAAAGCTCTTTGGCAGCCGTTCGCGTGGCCCCACAGCAAGTGGGGCTGCAGGCTTTGCAGCGGCCGTGAGCCTCGGCGATACCAGTGACCATGTGGCGCCCCCGCACCAGCCTGCGAAGAATTTTCCGGTAGGGCCGCGGCTCTGGCGACAGCTCCCACGCCCGAAGAGCCAGGAGGGAAAGCCGTGCCTCGTTGGAAAGCTCTTTGGCAGCCGCTCGCGTGGCCTCACAGCCCGTGGGGCTGCGGGCTTTCCGGCGGCCGTCAGCCTCGGCGCCAACGGCGCCCACGTGGCGCCGCCGCGCCAGCCTGCAAACCATTTTCCGGTAGGGCTGCGGCTCTGGCGACAGCTCCCACGCCCGAAGACCCAGGAGGGAAAGCCGTGCCTCCTTGGAAAGCTCTTTGGCAGCCGCTCGCGTGGCCCCACAGCCTGTGGGGCTGCGGGCTTTCCGGCGGCTGTCAGCCTCGGCGACACCGGTGCCCACGTGGCGCCGCCACGCCAGCCTGCGAAGCATTTTCCGGTAGGGCCGCGGCTCTGGCGACAGCTCCCACGCCCGAAGAGCCAGGAGGGAAAGCCGTGCCTCGTTGGAAAGCTCTTTGGCAGCCGCTCGCGTGGCCCCACAGCCCGTGGGGCTGCGGGCTTTCCAGCGGCCGTCAGCCTCGGTGACACCGGCGGCCACGTGGCGCCGCCACGCCAGCCTGCGAAGCATTTTCCGGTAGGGCCGCGGCTCTGGCGACAGCTCCCACGCCCGAAGAGCCAGGAGGGAAAGCCGTGCCTCCTTGGAAAGCTCTTTGGCAGCCACTCGCGTGGCCCCACAGCCCGTGGGGCTGCGGGCTTTCCGGCGACCGTCAGCCTCGGCGACACCGGCGCCCACGTGGCGCTACCAGGCCAGCCTGCAAAGCATTTTCCGGTAGGGCCGCGGCTCTGGCGACAGCTCCCACGCCCGAAGAGCCAGGAGGGAAAGCCGTGCCTCGTTGGAAAGCTCTTTGGCAGCCGCTCGCGTGGCCCCACAGCCCGTGGGTCTGCGGGCTTTCCGGCGGCCGACAGCCTCGGCCACACCGGCGCCCACGTGGCGCCGCCACGCCAGCCTGCGAAGCATTTTCCGTTAGGGCCGTGGCTCTGGCGACAGCTCCCACGCCTGAAGAGCCAGGAGGGAAAGCCGTGCCTCGTTGGAAAGCTCTTTGGCAGCCGCTCGCGTGGCCCCACAGCCCGTGGGGCTGCGGGCTTTCCGGCGGCCGTCAGCCTCGGTGACACCTGCGACCACGTGTCGCCGCAAGGCCAGCCTGCGAAGCATTTTCCGGTAGGGCCGCGGCTCTGGCGACAGCTCCCACGCCCGAAGAGCCAGGAGGGAAAGCCGTGCCTCCTTGGAAAGCTCTTTGGCAGCCGCTCGCATGGCCCCACAGCCCGTGGGGCTGCGGGCTTTCCGGCGGCCGACAGCCTCGGCCACACCGGCGCCCACGTGGCGCCGCCACGCCAGCCTGCGAAGCATTTTCCGGTAGGGCCGTGGCTCTGGCAACAGCTCCCACACCTGAAGAGCCAGGAGGGAAAGCCGTACCTCATTGGAAAGCTCTTTGGCAGTCGCTCGCGTGGCCCCACAGCCCGTGGGGCTGCGGGTTTTCCGGCGGCCGTCAGACTCGGCGACACCGGCGCCCACGTTGCACCGCCACAACAGCCTGTGAAGCATTTTCCGGTAGGGCCGCGGCTCTGGCGACAGCTCCCACGCCCGAAGAGCCAAGAGGGAAAGCCGTGCCTCGTTGGAAAGCTCTTTGGCAGCCGTTCGCGTGGCCCCACAGCAAGTGGGGCTGCAGGCTTTCCCGCGGCCGTCAGCCTCGCCGACACCGGCGCACACGTGGCACCGCCGCACCAGCCTGCGAAGCATTTTCCGGTAGGGCCGCGCCTCTGGCGACAGCTCCCACGCCCAAAGAGCCAGGAGGGAAAACCGTGCCTCCTTGGAAAGCGCTTTGACAGCCGCTCGCGTGGCCCCACAGCCCGTGGGGCTGCGGGCTTTCCGGCGGCCGTCAGCCTCGGTGACACCGGCGCCCACGTGCCGCCGCCACGCCAGCCTGCGAAGCATTTTCCGGTAGGGCCGCGGCTCTGGCGACAGCTCCCACGCCCAAAGAGCCAGGAGGGAAAGCCGTGCCTCGTTGGAAAACTCTTTGGCAGCCGCTCGCATGGCCCCACAGCCCGTGGGGCTGCGGGCTTTCCGGCGGCCGTCAGCCTCGGCGACACCGGCGCCCACGTGGCGCCGCCACGCCAGCCTGCGAAGCATTTTCCGGTAGGGCCGCGGCTCTGGCGACAGCTCCCACGCCCGAAGAGCCAGGAGGGAAAGCCGTGCCTCGTTGGAAAGATCTTTGGCAGCCGCTCACGTGGCCCCACAGCCCGTGGGGCTGCGGGCTTTCCGGCGGCCATCAGCCTCGGCGACAGCGGTGCCCACTTGGCGCCGCCACGCCAGCCTGCAAAGCATTATCCGGTAGGGCCGCGGCTCTGGCGACAGCTCCCACGCCCGAAGACCCAGGAGGGAAAGCCGTGCCTCCTTGGAAAGCTCTTTGGAAGCCGCTCACGTGGCCCCACAGCCCGTGGGGCTGCGGGCTTTCCGGCGGCCGTCAGCCTCGGCGACACCTGCGCCCACGTGGCGCCGCCGCGCCAGCCTGCGAAGCATTTTCCGGTAGGGCCGCAGCTCTGGCGACAGCTCCCACGCCCGAAGAGCCAGGAGGGAAAGCCGTGCCTCGTTGGAAAGTTCTTTGGCAGCCGCTCGCGTGGCCCCACAGCCCGTGGGGCTGCGGGCTTTCCCGCGGCCGTCAGCCTCGGCGACACCGGCGCACACGTGGCACCGCCGCACCAGCCTGCGAAGCATTTTCCGGTAGGGCCGCGCCTCTGGCGACAGCTCCCACGCCCGAAGAGCCAGGAGGGAAAACCGTGCCTCCTTGGAAAGCTCTTTGGCAGCCGCTCGCGTGGCCCCACAGCCCGTGGGGCTGCGGGCTTTCCGGCGGCCGTCAGCCTCGGTGACACCGGCGCCCACGTGGCGCCGCCACGCCAGCCTGCGAAGCATTTTCCGGTAGGGCCGCGGCTCTGGCGACAGCTCCCACGCCCGAAGAGCCAGGAGGGAAAGCCCGTGCCTCAGTGGAAAGCTCTTTGGCAGCCGTTCGCGTGGCCCCACAGCAAGTGGGGCTGCGGGCTTTCCGGCGGCCGTCAGCCTCGCCGACACCGGCGCCCACGTGGCGCCGCCACGCCAGCCTGCGAAGCATTTTCCGGTAGGGCCGCGGCTCTGGCGACAGCTCCCACGCCCGAAGAGCCAGGAGGGAAAGCCGTGCCTCAGTGGAAAGCTCTTTGGCAGCCGTTCGCGTGGCCCCACAGCCCGTGGGTCTGCGGGCTTTCCGGCGGCCGACAGCCTCGCCGACACCGGCGACCACGTGGCGCCGCCGCGCCAGCCTGCAAAGCATTTTCCGGTAGGGCTGCGGCTCTGGCGACAGCTCCCACGCCCGAAGAGCCAGGAGGGAAAAGCCGTGCCTCGTTGAAAGATCTTTGGCAGCCGCTCGCGTGGCCCCACAGCCCGTGGGGCTGTGGGCTTTCCAGCGGCTGTCAGCCTCGGCGACACCGGCGCCAACGTGGCGCCGTCGCGCCAGCCTGCGAAGCATTTTCCGGTTGGGCCGCGGCTCTGGCGACAGCTCCCACGCCCAAAGAGCCAGGAGGGAAAGCCGTGCCTCGTTGGAAAGCTCTTTGGCAGCCGCTCGCGTGGCCCCACAGCCCGTGGGGCTGCGGGCTTTCCGGCGGCCGTCAGCCTCGGCGACACCGGCGCCCACGTGGCGCCGCCGCGCCAGCCTGCGAAGCATTTTCCGGTAGGGCCGCGGCTCTGGCGACAGCTCCCACGCCCGAAGAGCCAGGAGGGAAAGCCGTGCCTCGTTGGAAAGCTCTTTGGCAGCCGCTCGCGTGGCCCCACAGCCTGTGGGGCTGCGGGCTTTCCGGCGGCCGTCAGCCTCGGCGACACCTGCGACAACGTGGCGCCCCCGCGCCAGCCTGCGAAGCATTTTCCGGTAGGGCCGCAGCTCTGGCGACAGCTCCCACGCCCGAAGAGCCAGGAGGGAAAGCCGTGCCCCGTTGGAAAGCTCTTTGGCAGCCGCTCGCGTGGCCCCACAGCCCGTGGGGGCTGCGGGCTTTCCGGCGGCCGTCAGCCTCGGCGACACCGGCGCCCACGTGGCGCTGCCAGGCCAGCCTGCGAAGCATTTTCCGGTAGGGCCGCGGCTCTGTCGACAGCTCCCACGCCCGAAGAGCCAGGAGGGAAAGCCGTGCCTCGTTGGAAAGCTCTTTGGCAGCCGTTCGCGTGGCCCCACAGCAAGTGGGTCTGCGGGCTTTCCGGCGGCCGTCAGCCTCGGCGACACCGGTGCCCACGTGGCGCCGCCACGCCAGCCTGCGAAGCATTTTCCGGTAGGGGCCGCGGCTCTGGCGACAGCTCCAACGCCCGAAGAGCCAGGAGGGAAAGCCGTGCCTCGTTGGAAAGATCTTTGGCAGCCGCTCGCGTGGCCCCACAGCCCGTGGGGCTGCGGGCTTTCCGGCGGCCGTCAGCCTCGCCGACACCGGCGCCCAAGTGGCGCGGCCACGCCAGCCTGCGAAGCATTTTCCGGTAGGGCCGCAGCTCTGGCGACAGCTCCCACGCCCGAAGAGCCAGGAGGGAAAGCCGTGCCTCGTTGGAAAGCTCTTTGGCTGCCGCTCGCGTGGCCCCACAGCCCGTGGGGCTGCGGGCTTTCCGGCAGCCGACAGCCTCGGCGACAACCGGTGCCCACGTGGCGCCGCCGCGCCAGCCTGCGAAGCATTTTCCGGTAGGGCCGCGGCTCTGGAAACAGCTCCCACGCCCGAAGAGCCAGGAGGGAAAGCCGTGCCTCGTTGGAAAGCTCTTTGGCAGCCGCTCGCGTGGCCCCACAGCCCGTGGGGCTGCGGGGCTTTCCGGCGGCCGTCAGCCTCGCCGACACCGGGCGTCCACGTGGCGCCGCCTGCGCCAGCCTGCAAAGCATTTTCCGGTAGGGCCGTGGCTCTGGCGACAGCTCACACGCCCGAAGAGACAGGAGGGAAAGCCGTGCCTCCTTGGAAAGCTCTTTGGCAGCCGCTCGCGTGGCCCCACAGCCCGTGGGGCTGTGGGCTTTCCAGCGGCCGTCAGCCTTGGCGACACCGGCGCCCACGTGGCGCCGCCACGCCAGCCTGCGAAGCATTTTCCGGTAGGGCCGCGGCTCTGGCGACAGCTCCCACGCCCGAAGAGCCAGGAGGGAAAGCCGTGCCTCGTTGGAAAGCTCTTTGGCAGCCGCTCGCGTGGCCCCACAGCCCGTGGGGCTGCGGGCTTTCCGGCGGCCGTCAGCCTCGGCGACACCGGCGCCCACGTGTCGCCGCAAGGCCAGCCTGCGAAGCATTTTCCGGTAGGGCCGCGGCTCTGGCGACAGCTCCCACGCCCGAAGAGCCAGGAGGGAAAGCCGTGCCTGCTTGGAAAGCTCTTTGGCAGCCGCTCGCGTGGCCCCACAGCCCGTGGGGCTGCGGGCTTTCCGGCGGCCGTCAGCCTCGGCGACACCGGCGCCCACTTAGCGCCGCCAGGCCAGCCTACGAAGCATTTTCTGGTAGGGCCGCGGCTCTGGTGACAGCTCCCACGCCCGAAGAGCCAAGAGGGAAAGCCGTGCCTCCTTGGAAAGCTCTTTGGCAGCCGTTCGCGTGGCCCCACAGCAAGTGGGGCTGCAGGCTTTCCAGCGGCCGTCAGCCTCGGCGACACCTGTGACCAAATGGCGCCCCCGCACCAGCCTGCGAAGAATTTTCCGGTAGGGCCGCGGCTCTGGCGACAGCTCCCTCGCCCGAAGAGCCAGGAGGGAAAGCCGTGCCTCGTTGGAAAGCTCTTTGGCAGCCGCTCGTGTGGCACCACAGCCCGTGGGGCTGCGGGCTTTCCGGCGGCCGTCAGCCTCGGCAACACCGGCGCCCACGTGGCGCCGCCGCGCCAGCCTGTGAAGCATTTTCGGTAGGGCCGCGGCTCTGGCGACAGCTCCCACGCCCGAAGAGCCAAGAGGGAAAGCCGTGCCTCGTTGGAAAGCTCTTTGGCAGCCGTTCGCGTGTCCCCACAGCAAGTGGGGCTGCAGGCTTTGCAGCGGCCGTCAGCCTCGGCGACACCGGCGCCCACGTGGCGCCCCCACGCCAGCCTGCGAAGCATTTTCCGGTAGGGCCGTGGCTCTGGCGACAGCTCACACGCCCGAAGAGACAGGAGGGAAAGCCGTGCCTCAGTGGAAAGCTCTTTGGCAGCCCTTCGCGTGGCCCAACAGCAAGTGGGGCTGCGGGCTTTCCGGCGGACGTCAGCCTCGCCGACACCGGCGACCACGTGGTGCCGCCGCGCCAGCCTGCAAAGTATTTTCCGGTAGGGCTGCGGCTCTGACGACAGCTCCCACGCCCGAAGAGCCAGGAGGGAAAGCCGTGCCTCGTTGGAAAGCTCTTTGGCAGCCGCTCGCGTGGCCCCACAGCCCATGGGGCTGCGGGCTTTCCAGCGGCCGTCAGCCTCGGCGACACCGGCGCCCACGTGGCGCCGCCACGCCAGCCTGCGAAGCATTTTTCCGGTAGGGCCGCGGCTCTGGCGACAGCTCCCACGCCCGAAGAGCCAGGAGGGAAAGCCGTGCCTCGTTGGAAAGCTCTTTGGCAGCCGCTCGCGTGGCCCCACAGCCCGTGGGGCTGCGGGCTTTCCGGCGGCCGTCAGCCTCGGCGACACCGGCGCCCACGTGGCGCCGCCGCGCCAGCCTGTGAAGCATTTTCCGGTAGGGCCGCGGCTCTGGCGACAGCTCCCACGCCCGAAGAGCCAGGAGGGAAAGCCGTGCCTCGTTGGAAAGCTCTTTGGCAGCCGTTCGCGTGGCCCCACAGCCCGTGGGGCTGCGGGCTTTCCGGCCGCCGTCAGCCTCGGCGACACCGGTGCCCACGTGGCGCCGCCACGCCAGCCTGCGAAGCATTTTCCGGTAGGGCCACGGCTCTGGCGACAGCTCCCACGCCCGAAGAGCCAGGAGGGAAAGCCGTGCCTCGTTGGAAAGTTCTTTGGCAGCCGCTCGCGTGGCCCCACAGCCCGTGGGGCTGCGGGCTTTCCAGCGGCCGTCAGCCTCGGCAACACCGGCGAACACATGGCGCCGCCGTGCCAGCCTGTGAAGCATTTTCCGGTAGGGCCGTGGCTCTGGCGACAGCTCCCAGGCCTGAAGAGCCAGGAGGGAAAGCCGTGCACCCTTGGAAAGCTCTTTGGCAGCCGCTCGCGTGGCCCCCACAGCAAGTGGGGCTGTGGGGTTTCCGGCGGCCGTCAGCCTGTGCGACACCGGCGCCCACGTTGCACCGCCACACCAGCCTACGAAGCATTTTCCGGTAGGGCCGTGGCTCTGGCGACAGCTCCCACGCCTGAAGAGCCAGGAGGGAAAGCCGTGCCTCCTTGGAAAGCTCTTTGGCAGCCGCTCGCGTGGCCCCACAGCCCGTGGGGCTGCGGGCTTTCCGGCGGCCGACAGCCTCGCCGACACCGGCGACCACGTGGCGCCGCCGCGCCAGCCTGCAAAGCATTTTCCGGTAGGGCTGCGGCTCTGGCGACAGCTCCCACGCCCGAAGAGCCAGGAGGGAAAGCCGTGCCTCGTTGGAAAGATCTTTGGCAGCCGCTCGCGTGGCCCCACAGCCCGTGGGGCTGTGGGCTTTCCAGCGGCTGTCAGCCTCGGCGACACCGGCGCCAACGTGGCGCCGTCGCGCCAGCCTGCGAAGCATTTTCCGGTTGGGCCGCGGCTCTGGCGACAGCTCCCACGCCCAAAGAGCCAGGAGGGAAAGCCGTGCCTCGTTGGAAAGCTCTTTGGCAGCCGCTCGCGTGGCCCCACAGCCCGTGGGGCTGCGGGCTTTCCGGCGGCCGTCAGCCTCGGCGACACCGGCGCCCACGTGGCGCCGCCGCGCGCCAGCCTGCGAAGCATTTTCCGGTAGGGCCGCGGCTCTGGCGACAGCTCCCACGCCCGAAGAGCCAGGAGGGAAAGCCGTGCCTCGTTGGAAAGCTCTTTGGCAGCCGCTCGCGTGGCCCCACAGCCTGTGGGGCTGCGGGCTTTCCGGCGGCCGTCAGCCTCGGCGACACCTGCGACAACGTGGCGCCCCCCGCGCCAGCCTGCGAAGCATTTTTCCGGTAGGGCCGCAGCTCTGGCGACAGCTCCCACGCCCCGAAGAGCCAGGAGGGAAAGCCGTGCCCCGTTGGAAAGCTCTTTGGCAGCCGCTCGCGTGGCCCCACAGCCCGTGGGGCTGCGGGCTTTCCGGCGGCCGTCAGCCTCGGCGACACCGGCGCCCACGTGGCGCTGCCAGGCCAGCCTGCGAAGCATTTTCCGGTAGGGCCGCGGCTCTGTCGACAGCTCCCACGCCCGAAGAGCCAGGAGGGAAAGCCGTGCCTCGTTGGAAAGCTCTTTGGCAGCCGTTCGCGTGGCCCCACAGCAAGTGGGTCTGCGGGCTTTCCGGCGGCCGTCAGCCTCGGCGACACCGGTGCCCACGTGGCGCCGCCACGCCAGCCTGCGAAGCATTTTCCGGTAGGGCCGCGGCTCTGGCGACAGCTCCAACGCCCGAAGAGCCAGGAGGGAAAGCCGTGCCTCGTTGGAAAGATCTTTGGCAGCCGCTCGCGTGGCCCCACAGCCCGTGGGGCTGCGGGCTTTCCGGCGGCCGTCAGCCTCGCCGACACCGGCGCCCAAGTGGCGCGGCCACGCCAGCCTGCGAAGCATTTTCCGGTAGGGCCGCAGCTCTGGCGACAGCTCCCACGCCCGAAGAGCCAGGAGGGAAAGCCGTGCCTCGTTGGAAAGCTCTTTGGCTGCCGCTCGCGTGGCCCCACAGCCCGTGGGGCTGCGGGCTTTCCGGCAGCCGACAGCCTCGGCGACACCGGTGCCCACGTGGCGCCGCCGCGCCAGCCTGCGAAGCATTTTCCGGTAGGGCCGCGGCTCTGGAAACAGCTCCCACGCCCGAAGAGCCAGGAGGGAAAGCCGTGCCTCGTTGAAAGCTCTTTGGCAGCCGCTCGCGTGGCCCCACAGCCCGTGGGGCTGCGGGCTTTCCGGCGGCCGTCAGCCTCGCCGACACCGGCGTCCACGTGGCGCCGCCGCGCCAGCCTGCAAAGCATTTTCCGGTAGGGCCGTGGCTCTGGCGACAGCTCACACGCCCGAAGAGACAGGAGGGAAAGCCGTGCCTCCTTGGAAAGCTCTTTGGCAGCCGCTCGCGTGGCCCCACAGCCCGTGGGGCTGTGGGCTTTCCAGCGGCCGTCAGCCTTGGCGACACCGGCGCCCACGTGGCGCCGCCACGCCAGCCTGCGAAGCATTTTCCGGTAGGGCCGCGGCTCTGGCGACAGCTCCCACGCCCGAAGAGCCAGGAGGGAAAGCCGTGCCTCGTTGGAAAGCTCTTTGGCAGCCGCTCGCGTGGCCCCACAGCCCGTGGGCTGCGGGCTTTCCGGCGGCCGTCAGCCTCGGCGACACCGGCGCCCACGTGTCGCCGCAAGGCCAGCCTGCGAAGCATTTTCCGGTAGGGCCGCGGCTCTGGCGACAGCTCCCACGCCCGAAGAGCCAGGAGGGAAAGCCGTGCCTGCTTGGAAAGCTCTTTGGCAGCCGCTCGCGTGGCCCCACAGCCCGTGGGGCTGCGGGCTTTCCGGCGGCCGTCAGCCTCGGCGACACCGGCGCCCACTTAGCGCCGCCAGGCCAGCCTACGAAGCATTTTCTCGGCTCTGGTGACAGCTCCCACGCCCGAAGAGCCAAGAGGGAAAGCCGTGCCTCCTTGGAAAGCTCTTTGGCAGCCGTTCGCGTGGCCCCACAGCAAGTGGGGCTGCAGGCTTTCCAGCGGCCGTCAGCCTCGGCGACACCTGTGACCAAATGGCGCCCCCGCACCAGCCTGCGAAGAATTTTCCGGTAGGGCCGCGGCTCTGGCGACAGCTCCCTCGCCCGAAGAGCCAGGAGGGAAAGCCGTGCCTCGTTGGAAAGCTCTTTGGCAGCCGCTCGTGTGGCACCACAGCCCGTGGGGCTGCGGGCTTTCCGGCGGCCGTCAGCCTCGGCAACACCGGCGCCCACGTGGCGCCGCCGCGCCAGCCTGTGAAGCATTTTCCGGTAGGGCCGCGGCTCTGGCGACAGCTCCCACGCCCGAAGAGCCAAGAGGGAAAGCCGTGCCTCGTTGGAAAGCTCTTTGGCAGCCGTTCGCGTGTCCCCACAGCAAGTGGGGCTGCAGGCTTTGCAGCGGCCGTCAGCCTCGGCGACACCGGCGCCCACGTGGCGCCCCCACGCCAGCCTGCGAAGCATTTTCCGGTAGGGCCGTGGCTCTGGCGACAGCTCACACGCCCGAAGAGACAGGAGGGAAAGCCGTGCCTCAGTGGAAAGCTCTTTGGCAGCCCTTCGCGTGGCCCAACAGCAAGTGGGGCTGCGGGCTTTTCCGGCGGACGTCAGCCTCGCCGACACCGGCGACCACGTGGTGCCGCCGCGCCAGCCTGCAAAGTATTTTCCGTAGGGCTGCGGCTCTGACGACAGCTCCCACGCCCGAAGAGCCAGGAGGGAAAGCCGTGCCTCGTTGGAAAGCTCTTTGGCAGCCGCTCGCGTGGCCCCACAGCCCATGGGGCTGCGGGCTTTCCAGCGGCCGTCAGCCTCGGCGACACCGGCGCCCACGTGGCGCCGCCACGCCAGCCTGCGAAGCATTTTCCGGTAGGGCCGCGGCTCTGGCGACAGCTCCCACGCCCGAAGAGCCAGGAGGGAAAGCCGTGCCTCGTTGGAAAGCTCTTTGGCAGCCGCTCGCGTGGCCCCACAGCCCGTGGGGCTGCGGGCTTTCCGGCGGCCGTCAGCCTCGGCGACACCGGCGCCCACGTGGCGCCGCCGCGCCAGCCTGTGAAGCATTTTCCGGTAGGGCCGCGGCTCTCGCGACAGCTCCCACGCCCGAAGAGCCAGGAGGGAAAGCCGTGCCTCGTTGGAAAGCTCTTTGGCAGCCGTTCGCGTGGCCCCACAGCCCGTGGGGCTGCGGGCTTTCCGGCCGCCGTCAGCCTCGGCGACACCGGTGCCCACGTGGCGCCGCCACGCCAGCCTGCGAAGCATTTTCCGGTAGGGCCCACGGCTCTGGCGACAGCTCCCACGCCCGAAGAGCCAGGAGGGAAAGCCGTGCCTCGTTGGAAAGTTCTTTGGCAGCCGCTCGCGTGGCCCCACAGCCCGTGGGGCTGCGGGCTTTCCAGCGGCCGTCAGCCTCGGCAACACCGGCGAACACATGGCGCCGCCGTGCCAGCCTGTGAAGCATTTTCCGGTAGGGCCGTGGCTCTGGCGACAGCTCCCAGGCCTGAAGAGCCAGGAGGGAAAGCCGTGCACCCTTGGAAAGCTCTTTGGCAGCCGCTCGCGTGGCCCCACAGCAAGTGGGGCTGTGGGGTTTCCGGCGGCCGTCAGCCTGTGCGACACCGGCGCCCACGTTGCACCGCCACACCAGCCTACGAAGCATTTTCCGGTAGGGCCGTGGCTCTGGCGACAGCTCCCACGCCTGAAGAGCCAGGAGGGAAAGCCGTGCCTCCTTGGAAAGCTCTTTGGCAGCCGCTCGCGTGGCCCCACAGCCCGTGGGGCTGCGGGCTTTCCGGCGGCTGACAGCCTCGGCGCCACCGGCGCCCACGTGGCGCCGTCGCGCCAGCCTGCGGAAGCATTTTCCGGTAGGGCCGCTGCTCTGGCGACAGCTCCCACGCCCGAAGAGCCAGGAGGGAAAGCCGTGCCTCGTTGGAAAGCTCTTTGGCAGCCGCTCGCGTGGCCCCACAGCCTGTGGGGCTGCGGGCTTTCCAGCGCCGTCAGCCTCGGCAACACCGGCGCCCACGTGGCGCGGCCACGCCAGCCTGCGAAGCATTTTCCGGTAGGGCCGCGGCTCTGGCGACAGCTCCCACGCCCGAAGAGCCAGGAGGGAAAGCCGTGCCTCCTTGGAAAGCTCTTTGGCAGCCGCTCGCGTGGCCCCACAGCCCGTGGGGCTGCGGGCTTTCCGGCGGCCGTCAGCCTCGGCGACACCAGTGCCCACGTGCGCCGCCACGCCAACCTGCGAAGCATTTTCCGGTAGGGCCGCGGCTCTGGCGACAGCTCCCACGCCCGAAGAGCCAGGAGGGAAAGCCGTGCCCCCTTGGAAAGCTCTTTGGCAGCCGCTCGCGTGGTCCCACAGCCCGTGGGGCTGCGGGCTTTCCGGGGGCCATCAGCCTCGGCGACACCGGCGCCCACGTGGCGCCGCCACGCCAGCCTACGAAGCATTTTCCGGTAGGGCCGCGGCTCTGGCGACAGCTCCCACGCCCGAAGAGCCAGGAGGGAAAGCCGTGCCTCCTTTGGAAAGCTCTTTGCCAGCCGCTCGCGTGGCCCCACAGCCCGTGGGGCTGCGGGCATTCCGGCGGACGACAGCCTCGGCGACACCGGCATCCACGTGGTGCCGCCGCGCCAGCCTGCAAAGGATTTTCTGGTAGGGCCGCGGCTCTGGCGACAGCTCCCACTCCCGAAGAGCCAGGAGGGAAAGCCGTGCCTCCTTGGAAAGCTCTTTGGCAGCCGCTCGCGTGGCCCCACAGCCCGTGGGTCTGCGGGCTTTCCGGCGGCCGTCAGCCTTGGCGACAGCGGCGCCCACGTGGCGCCACCACGCCACCCTGCGAAGCATTTTCCGGTAGGGCCGTGGCTCTGGCGACAGCTCCCAGGCCTGAAGAGCCAGGAGGGAAAGCCGTGCACCCTTGGAAAGCTCTTTGGCAGCCGCTCGCGTGGCCCCACAGCAAGTGGGGCTGTGGGGTTTCCGGCGGCCGTCAGCCTGTGCGACACCGGCGCCCACGTTGCACCCGCCACACCCAGCCTACGAAGCATTTTCCGGTAGGGCCGCGGCTCTGGCGACAGCTCCCACGCCCGAAGAGCCAGGAGGGAAGCCGTGCCTCCTTGGAAAGCTCTTTGGCAGCCGCTCGCGTGGCCCCACAGCCCGTGGGGCTGCGGGCTTTCCGGCGGCCGTCAGCCTCGGCGACACCGGCGCCCACGTGGCGCCGCCACGCCAGCCTGCGAAGCATTTTCCGGTAGGGCCGTGGCTCTGGCGACAGCTCCCACGCCCGAAGAGCCAGGAGGGAAAGCCGTGCCTCGTTGGAAAGCTCTTTGGCAGCCGCTCGTGTGGCCCCACAGCCCGTGGGGCTGCGGGCTTTCCAGCGGCCGTCAGCCTCGGCAACACCGGCGCCCACGTGGCGCCGCCGCGCCAGACTACGAAGCATTTTCCGGTAGGGCCGCGGCTCTGGCAACAGCTCCCACGCCCGAAGAGCCAGGAGGGAAAGCCGTGCCTCCTTGGAAAGCTCTTTGGCAGCGGCTCGCGTGGCCCCACAGCCTGTGGGGCTGCGGCCTTTCCGGCGGCTGTCAGCCTCGGCGACACCGGTGCCCACGTGGCGCCGCCACGCCAGCCTGCGAAGCATTTTCCGGTAGGGCCGCGGCTCCTGGCGACAGCTCCCACGCCCGAAGAGCCAGGAGGGAAAGCCGTGCCTCCTTGGAAAGCTCTTTGGCAGCCGCTCGCGTGGCCCCACAGCCCGTGGGGCTGCGGGCTTTCCAGCGGCCGTCAGCCTCGGCGGACACCGGCGCCCACGTGGCGCCGCCACGCCAGCCTGTGAAGCATTTTCCGGTAGGGCCGCGGCTCTGGCGACAGCTCCCACGCCCAAAGAGCCAGGAGGGAAAGCCGTGCCTCCTTGGAAAGCTCTTTGGCAGCCGCTCGCGTGGCCCCACAGCCCGTGGGGCTGCGGCTTTCCGGCGGCCGTCAGCCTCGGCGACACGGTGCCCACTTGGCGCCGCCACGGCAGCCTGCGAAGCATTTTCTGGTAGGGCCGCAGCTCTGGCGACAGCTCCCACGCCCGAAGAGCCAGGAGGGAAAGCCGTGCCTCATTGGAAAGCTCTTTGGCAGCCACTCGCGTGGCCCCACAGCCCCTGGGGCTGCGGGCTTTCCGGCGGCCGTCAGCCTCGGTGACACAGGCGCCCACGTGGCGCCGCCACGCCAGCCTGCGAAGCATTTTCCGGTAGGGCCGCGGCTCTGGAGACAGCTCCCACGCCCGAAGAGCCAGGAGGGAAAGCCGTGCCCCGTTGGAAAGCTCTTTGGCAGCCGCTGGCGTGGCCCCACAGCCGTGGGGCTGCGGGCTTTCCGGCGGCCGTCAGCCTCGGCGACACCGGCGCCCACGTGTCACCGCCACGCCAGCCTGCGAAGCATTTTCCGGTAGGGCCGTGGCTCTGGCGACAGCTCCCACGCCCAAAGAGCCAGGAGGGAAAGCCGTGCCTCGTTGGAAAGCTCTTTGGCAGCCGCTCGCGTGGTCCCACAGCCCGTGGGGCTGCGGGCTTTCCGGTGGCTGTCAGCCTCGGCGACACCGGCGCCCACGTGTCGCCGCCGCGCCAGTCTGCAAAGCATTTTCCGGTAGGGCCGCGGCTCTGGCGACAGCTCCCACGCCCGAAGAGCCAGGAGGGAAAGCCGTGCCTCCTTGGAAACCTCTTTGGCAGCCGCTCGCGTGGCCCCACAGCCCGTGGGGCTGCGGGCTTTCCGGCGGCCGTCAGCCTCGGCGACACCGGCGCCCACGTGGTGCTGCCGTGCCAGCCTGCGAAGCATTTTCCGGTAGGGCCGTGGCTCTGGCGACAGCTCCCACGCCCGAAGAGCCAGGAGGGAAAGCCGTGCCTCGTTGGAAAGCTCTTTGGCAGCCGCTCGCGTGGCCCCACAGCCCGTGGGGCTGCGGGCTTTCCGGCGGCCGTCAGCCTCGGCGACACCGGCGCCCACGTGGCGCCGCCACGCAGCCTGCGAAGCATTTTCCGGTAGGGCCGTGGCTCTGGCGACAGCTCCCACGCCCAAAGAGCTAGGAGGGAAAGCCGTGCCTCCTTGGAAAGCTCTTTGGCAGCCGCTCGCGTGGCCCCACAGCCCGTGGGGCTGCGGGCTTTCCGGCGGCCCGTCAGCCTCGGCGACACCGGCGCCCACGTGGCGCCGCCAGCGCCAGCCTGCGAAGCATTTTCCGGTAGGGCCGCGGCTCTGGCAACAGCTCCCACGCCCGAAGAGCCAGGAAGGAAAGCCGTGCCTCGTTGGAAAGCTCTTTGGCAGCCGCTCGCGTGGCCCCACAGCCCGTGGGGCTGTGGGGTTTCCGGCGGCCGTCAGCCTGTGCGACACCGGCGCCCACGTTGCACCGCCACACCAGCCTACGAAGCATTTTCCGGTAGGGCCGTGGCTCTGGCGACAGCTCCCACGCCTGAAGAGCCAGGAGGGAAAGCAGTGCCTCCTTGGAAAGCTCTTTGGCAGCCGCTCGCGTGGCCCCACAGCCGTGGGGCTGCGGGCTTTCCGGCGGCTGACAGCCTCGGCGCCACCGGCGCCCACGTGGCGCCGTCGCGCCAGCCTGCGAAGCATTTCCCGGTAGGGCCGCTGCTCTGGCGACAGCTCCCACGCCCGAAGAGCCAGGAGGGAAAGCCGTGCCTCTTGGAAAGCTCTTTGGCAGCCGCTCGCGTGGCCCCACAGCCTGTGGGGCTGCGGGCTTTCCAGCGGCCGTCAGCCTCGGCAACACCGGCGAACACATGGCGCCGCCGTGCCAGCCTGTGAAGCATTTTCCGGTAGGGCCGTGGCTCTGGCGACAGCTCCCACGCCCGAAGAGCCAGGAGGGAAAGCCGTGCCTCCTTGGAAAGCTCTTTGGCAGCCGCTCGCGTGGCCCCACAGCCCGTGGGGCTGCGGGCTTTCCGGCGGCCGTCAGCCTCGGCGACACCGGTGCCCACTTGGCGCCGCCACGCCAGCCTGCGAAGCATTTTCTGGTAGGGCCGCAGCTCTGGCGACAGCTCCCACGCCCGAAGAGCCAGGAGGGAAAGCCGTGCCTCGTTGGAAACCTCTTTGGCAGCCGCTCGCGTGGCCCCACAGCCTGTGGGGCTGCGGGCTTTCCAGCGCCCGTCAGCCTCGGCAACACCGGCGCCCACGTGGCGCGGCCACGCCAGCCTGCGAAGCATTTTCCGGTAGGGCCGCGGCTCTGGCGACAGCTCCCACGCCCGAAGAGCCAGGAGGGAAAGCCGTGCCTCCTTGGAAGCTCTTTGGCAGCCGCTCGCGTGGCCCCACAGCCCGTGGGGCTGCGGGCTTTCCGGCGGCCGTCAGCCTCGGCGACACCAGTGCCCACGTGGCGCCGCCACGCCAACCTGCGAAGCATTTTCCGGTAGGCCGCGGCTCTGGCGACAGCTCCCACGCCCGAAGAGCCAGGAGGGAAAGCCGTGCCCCCTTGGAAAGCTCTTTGGCAGCCGCTCGCGTGGTCCCACAGCCCGTGGGGCTGCGGGCTTTCCGGGGGCCATCAGCCTCGGCGACACCGGCGCCCACGTGGCGCCGCCGCGCCAGCCTGCAAAGGATTTTCTGGTAGGGCCGCGGCTCTGGCGACAGCTCCCACTCCCGAAGAGCCAGGAGGGAAAGCCGTGCCTCCTTGGAAAGCTCTTTGGCAGCCGCTCGCGTGGCCCCACAGCCCGTGGGTCTGCGGGCTTTCCGGCGGCCGTCAGCCTTGGCGACAGCGGCGCCCACGTGGCGCCACCACGCCACCCTGCGAAGCATTTTCCGGTAGGGCCGTGGCTCTGGCGACAGCTCCCAGGCCTGAAGAGCCAGGAGGGAAAGCCGTGCACCCTTGGAAAGCTCTTTGGCAGCCGCTCGCGTGGCCCCACAGCAAGTGGGGCTGTGGGGTTTCCGGCGGCCGTCAGCCTGTGCGACACCGGCGCCCACGTTGCACCGCCACACCAGCCTACGAAGCATTTTCCGTAGGGCCGCGGCTCTGGCGACAGCTCCCACGCCCGAAGAGCCAGGAGGGAAAGCCGTGCCTCCTTGGAAAGCTCTTTGGCAGCCGCTCGCGTGGCCCCACAGCCCGTGGGGCTGCGGGCTTTCCGGCGGCCGTCAGCCTCGGCGACACCGGCGCCCACGTGGCGCCGCCACGCCAGCCTGCGAAGCATTTTCCGGTAGGGCCCGTGGCTCTGGCGACAGCTCCCACGCCCGAAGAGGCCAGGAGGGAAAGCCGTGCCTCCTTGGAAAGCTCTTTGACAGCCGCTCGTGTGGCCCCACAGCCCGTGGGGCTGCGGGCTTTCCAGCGGCCGTCAGCCTCGGCAACACGCGCCCACGTGGCGCCGCCGCGCCAGACTACGAAGCATTTTCCGGTAGGGCGCGGCTCTGGCGACAGCTCCCACGCCCGAAGAGCCAGGAGGGAAAGCCGTGCCTCGTTGGAAAGCTCTTTGGCAGCCGCTCGCGTGGCCCCACAGCCTGTGGGGCTGCGGGCTTTCCGGCGGCTGTCAGCCTCGGCGACACCGGTGCCCACGTTACGCCGCCACGCCAGCCTGCGAAGCATTTTCCGGTAGGGCCGCGGCTCTGGCGACAGCTCCCACGCCCGAAGAGCCAGGAGGGAAAGCCGTGCCTCCTTGGAAAGCTCTTTGGCAGCCGCTCGCGTGGCCCCACAGCCCGTGGGCTGCGGGCTTTCCAGCGGCCGTCAGCCTCGGCGACACCGGCGCCCACGTGGCGCCGCCACGCCAGCCTGTGAAGCATTTTCCGGTAGGGCCGCGGCTCTGGCGACAGCTCCCACGCCCAAAGAGCCAGGAGGGAAAGCCGTGCCTCCTTGGAAAGCTCTTTGGCAGCCGCTCGCGTGGCCCCACAGCCCGTGGGGCTGCGGGCTTTCCGGCGGCCGTCAGCCTCGGCGACACCGGTGCCCACTTGGCGCCGCCACGGCAGCCTGCGAAGCATTTTCTGGTAGGGCCGCAGCTCTGGCGACAGCTCCCACGCCCGAAGAGCCAGGAGGGAAAGCCGTGCCTCATTGGAAAGCTCTTTGGCAGCCACTCGCGTGGCCCCACAGCCCCTGGGGCTGCGGGCTTTCCGGCGGCCGTCAGCCTCGGTGACACGCCTCGGTGACACAGGCGCCCACGTGGCGCCGCCACGCCAGCCTGCGAAGCATTTTCCGGTAGGGCCGCGGCTCTGGAGACAGCTCCCACGCCCGAAGAGCCAGGAGGGAAAGCCGTGCCCCGTTGGAAAGCTCTTTGGCAGCCGCTGGCGTGGCCCCACAGCCCGTGGGGCTGCGGGCTTTCCGGCGGCCGTCAGCCTCGGCGACACCGGCGCCCACGTGTCACCGCCACGCCAGCCTGCGAAGCATTTTCCGGTAGGGCCGTGGCTCTGGCGACAGCTCCCACGCCCCAAAGAGCCAGGAGGGGAAAGCCGTGCCTCGTTGGAAAGCTCTTTGGCAGCCGCTCGCGTGGTCCCACAGCCCGTGGGGCTGCGGGCTTTCCGGCGGCTGTCAGCCTCGGCGACACCGGCGCCCACGTGTCGCCGCCGCGCCAGTCTGCAAAGCATTTTCCCGGTAGGGCCGCGGCTCTGGCGACAGCTCCCACGCCCAAAGAGCCAGGAGGGAAAGCCGTGCCTCCTTGGAAAGCTCTTTGGCAGCCGCTCGCGTGGCCCCCACAGCCCGTGGGGCTGCGGGCTTTCCGGCGGCCGTCAGCCTCGGCGACACCGGCGCCCACGTGGTGCCGCCGTGCCAGCCTGCGAAGCATTTTCCGGTAGGGCCGCGGCTCTGGCGACAGCTCCCACGCCCGAAGAGCCAGGAGGGAAAGCCGTGCCTCCTTGGAAAGCTCTTTGGCAGCCGCTCGCGTGGCCCCACAGCCCGTGGGGCTGCGGGCTTTCCGGCGGCCGTCAGCCTCGGCGACACCGGCGCCCACGTGGCGCCGCCACGCCAGCCTGCGAAGCATTTTCCGGTAGGGCCGTGGCTCTGGCGACAGCTCCCACGCCCAAAGAGCTAGGAGGGAAAGCCGTGCTCCTTGGAAAGCTCTTTGGCAGCCGCTCGCGTGGCCCCACAGCCCGTGGGGCTGCGGGCTTTCCGGCGGCCGTCAGCCTTGGCGACACCGGCGCCCACGTGGCGCCGCCGCGCCAGCCTGCGAAGCATTTTCCGGTAGGGCCGCGGCTCTGGCAACAGCTCCCACGCCCGAAGAGCCAGGAAGGAAAGCCGTGCCTCGTTGGAAAGCTCTTTGGCAGCCGCTCGCGTGGCCCCACAGCCCGTGGGGCTGTGGGGTTTCCGGCGGCCGTCAGCCTGTGCGACACCGGCGCCCACGTTGCACCGCCACACCAGCCTACGAAGCATTTTCCGGTAGGGCCGTGGCTCTGGCGACAGCTCCCACGCCTGAAGAGCCAGGAGGGAAAGCAGTGCCTCCTTGGAAAGCTCTTTGGCAGCCGCTCGCGTGGCCCCACAGCCCGTGGGGCTGCGGGCTTTCCGGCGGCTGACAGCCTCGGCGCCACCGGCGCCCACGTGGCGCCGTCGCGCCAGCCTGCGAAGCATTTTCCGGTAGGGCCGCAGCTCTGGCGACAGCTCCCACGCCCGACGAGCCAGGAGGGGAAAGCCGTGCCTCCTTGGAAAGCTCTTTGGCAGCCACTCGCGTGGCCCCACAACCATGGGGCTGCGGGCTTTCCGGCGGCCGTCAGCCTCGGGGACACCGGCGCCCACGTGTCGCCGCTGCGCCAGCCTGCGAAGCATTTTCTGGTAGGGCCGCAGCTCTGGCGACAGCTCCCACGCCCGAAGAGCCAGGAGGGAAAGCCGTGCCTCGTTGAAAGCTCTTTGGCAGCCGCTCACGTGGCCCCACAGCCCGTGGGGCTGCGGGCTTTTCGGAGGCCGTCAGCCTCGGCGCCACTGGCACCCACGTGTCTCCGCGGCGCCAGCCTGCAAAGCATTTTCCGGTAGGGCCCGCGGCTCTGGCGACAGCTCCCACGCCCAAAGAGCCAGGAGGGAAAGCCGTGCCTCGTTGGAAAGCTCTTTGGCAGCCGCTCGCGTGGCCCCACAGCCCGTGGGGCTTCGGGCTTTCCGGCGGCCGTCAGCCTCGGCGACACCGGTGACCACGTGGCGCCGCCACGCCAGCCTACGAAGCATTTTCCGGTAGGGCCGTGGCTCTGGCGACAGCTCCCACGCCCAAAGAGCCAGGAGGGAAAGCCGTGCCTCCTTGGAAAGCTCTTTGGCAGCCGCTCGCGTGGCCCCACAGCCCGTGGGGCTGCGGGCTTTCCGGCGGCCGTCAGCCTCGGCGACACCGGCGCCCACGTGGCGCCGCCACGCCAGCCTGCGAAGCATTTTCCGGTAGGGCCGTGGCTCTGGCGACAGCTCCCACGCCCAAAGAGCTAGGAGGGAAAGCCGTGCCTCCTTGGAAAGCTCTTTGGCAGCCGCTCGCGTGGCCCCACAGCCCGTGGGGCTGCGGGCTTTCCGGCGGCCGTCAGCCTCGGCGACACCGGCGCCCACGTGGCGCCGCCGCGCCAGCCTGCGAAGCATTTTCCGGTAGGGCCGCGGCTCTGGCAACAGCTCCCACGCCCGAAGAGCCAGGAAGGAAAGCCGTGCCTCGTTGGAAAGCTCTTTGGCAGCCGCTCGCGTGGCCCCACAGCCCGTGGGGCTGTGGGGTTTCCGGCGGCCGTCAGCCTGTGCGACACCGGCGCCCACGTTGCACCGCCACACCAGCCTACGAAGCATTTTCCGGTAGGGCCGTGGCTCTGGCGACAGCTCCCACGCCTGAAGAGCCAGGAGGGAAAGCAGTGCCTCCTTGGAAAGCTCTTTGGCAGCCGCTCGCGTGGCCCCACAGCCCGTGGGGCTGCGGGCTTTCCGGCGGCTGACAGCCTCGGCGCCACCGGCGCCCACGTGGCGCCGTCGCGCCAGCCTGCGAAGCATTTTCCGGTAGGGCCGCAGCTCTGGCGACAGCTCCCACGCCCGACGAGCCAGGAGGGAAAGCCGTGCCTCCTTGGAAAGCTCTTTGGCAGCCACTCGCGTGGCCCCACAACCATGGGGCTGCGGGCTTTCCGGCGGCCGTCAGCCTCGGGGACACCGGCGCCCACGTGTCGCCGCTGCGCCAGCCTGCGAAGCATTTTCTGGTAGGGCCGCAGCTCTGGCGACAGCTCCCACGCCCGAAGAGCCAGGAGGGAAAGCCGTGCCTCGTTGGAAAGCTCTTTGGCAGCCGCTCACGTGGCCCCACAGCCCGTGGGGCTGCGGGCTTTTCGGAGGCCGTCAGCCTCGGCGCCACTGGCACCCACGTGTCTCCGCGGCGCCAGCCTGCAAAGCATTTTCCGGTAGGGCCGCGGCTCTGGCGACAGCTCCCACGCCCAAAGAGCCAGGAGGGAAAGCCGTGCCTCGTTGGAAAGCTCTTTGGCAGCCGCTCGCGTGGCCCCACAGCCCGTGGGGCTTCGGGCTTTCCGGCGGCCGTCAGCCTCGGCGACACCGGTGACCACGTGGCGCCGCCACGCCAGCCTGCGAAGCATTTCCGGTAGGGCCGTGGCTCTCGCGACAGCTCCCACGCCCGAAGAGCCAGGAGGGAAAGCCGTGCCTCATTGGAAAGCTCTTTGACAGCCGCTCGCGTGGCCCCACAGCCCGTGGGGCTGCAGGCTTTCCAGCGGCCGTCAGCCTCGGCAACACCGGCGACCACGTGGCGCCGCCGCGCCAGCCTGTGAAGCCTTTTCCGGTAGGGCCGCGGCTCTGGCGACAGCTCCCACGCCCGAAGAGCCAGGAGGGAAAGCCGTGCCTCCTTGGAAAGCACTTTGGCAGCCGCTCGCGTGGCCCCACAGCCTGTGGGGCTGCGGGCTTTCCGGCGGCTGTCAGCCTCGGCGAGACCGGTGCCCACGTGGCGCCGCCACGCCAGCCTGCGAAGCATTTTCCGGTAGGGCCGCGGCTCTGGCGACAGCTCCCACGCCCGAAGAGCCAGGAGGGAAAGCTGTGCCTCGTTGGAAAGCTCTTTGGCAGCCGCTCGCGTGGCCCCACAGCCCGTGGGGCTGCGGGCTTTCCAGCGGCCGTCAGCCTCGGCGACACCGGCGGCCACGTGGCGCCGCCACGCCAGCCTGTGAAGCATTTTCCGGTAGGGCCGCGGCTCTGGCGACAGCTCCCACGCCCGAAGAGCCAGGAGGGAAAGCCGTGCCTCCTTGGAAAGCTCTTTGGCAGCCGCTCGCGTGGCCCCACAGCCCGTGGGGCTGCGGGCTTTCCCGGCGGCCGTCAGCCTCGGCGACACCGGCGCCCACGTGGCGCCGCCACGCCAGCCTGCGAAGCATTTTCCGGTAGGGCCGCGGCTCTGGCGACAGCTCCCACGCCCAAAGAGCCAGGAGGGAAAGCCGTGCCTCGTTGGAAAGCTCTTTGGCAGCCGCTCGCGTGGGCCCCACAGCCCGTGGGGCTGCGGGCTTTCCGGCGGCTGTCAGCCTCGGCGACACCGGCGCCCACGTGGCGCCGCCGCGCCAGCCAGCGAAGCATTTTCTGGTAGGGCCGCGGCTCTGGCGACAGCTCCCACGCCCGAAGAGCCAGGAGGGAAAGCCGTTGCCTCGTTGGAAAGCTCTTTGGCAGCCACTCGCGTGGCCCCACAACCCGTGGGGCTGCGGGCTTTCCGGCGGCCGTCAGCCTCAGCGACACCGGTGCCCACGTGGCGCCGCCACGCCAGCCTGCGAAGCATTTTCCGGTAGGGCCGTGGCTCTGGCGACAGCTCGCACGCCCGAAGAGCCAGGAGGGAAAGCCGTGCCTCCTTGGAAAGCTCTTTGGCAGCCGCTCGCGTGGCCCCACAGCCCGTGGGGCTGCGGGCTTTCCAGCGGATGTCAGCCTCGGTGACACAGGCGCCCACGTGTCGCCGCCACGCCAGCCTGGGAAGCATTTTCCAGTAGGGCCGCGGCTCTGGCGACAGCTCCCACGCCCGAAGAGCCAGGAGGGAAAGCCGTGCCTCGTTGGAAAGCTCTTTGGCAGCCGCTCGCGTGGCCCCACAGCCCGTGGGGCTGCGGGCTTTCCGGGGGCCGTCAGCCTTGGCGACACCTGCGACAACGTGGCGCCGCCACGCCAACCTGCGAAGCATTTTCCGGTAGGGCCGCGGCTCTGGCGACAGCTCCCACGCCCGAAGAGCCAGGAGGGAAAGCCTTGCCTGCCTGGAAATCTCTTTGGCAGCCGCTCGTGTGGCCCCACAGCCCGTGGGGCTGCGGGCTTTCCGGCAGCCGTCAGCCTCGGCGACACCGGTGCCCACTTGGCGCCGCCACGCCAGACTACGAAGCATTTTCTGGTAGGGCTGCGGCTCTGGCGACAGCTCCCACGCCCGAAGAGCCAGGAGGGAAAGCCGTGCCTGCTTGGAAATCTCTTTGGCAGCCGCTCGCGTGGCCCCACAGCCCGTGGGGCTGCGGGCTTTCCGGCAGCCGTCAGCCTCGGCGACACCTGCGACAACGTGGCGCCCCCCGCGCCAGCCTGCGAAGCATTTTCCGGTAGGGCCGCGGCTCTGGCGACAGCTCCCACGCCCGAAGAGCCAGGAGGGAAAGCCGTGCCTCGTTGGAAAGCTCTTTGGCAGCCGCTCGCGTGGCCCCACAGCCCGTGGGGCTGCGGGCTTTCCGGCGGCCGTCAGCCTCGGCGACACTGGTGCCCACTTGGCGCCGCCACGCCAGCCTACGAAGCATTTTCTGGTAGGGCCGCGGCTCTGGCGACAGCTCCCACGCCCGAAGAGCCAGGAGGGAAAGCCGCGCCCCGTTGGAAAGCTCTTTGGCAGACACTCGCGTGGCCCCACAGCCCGTGGGGCTGCGGGCTTTCCAGCGGCCGTCAGCCTCAGCGACACCGACGACCACGTGTCGCCGCCGCAGCAGCCCGCGAAGCATTTTCCGGTAGGGCCACGGCTCTGGCGACAGCTCCCACGCCCGAAGAGCCAGGAGGGAAAGCCGTGCCTCGTTGGAAAGCTCTTTAGCAGCCGCTCGCGTGGCCCCACAGCCCGTGGGGCTGCGGGCTTTCCGGCGGCCGTCAGCCTCGGCGACACCTGCAACAACGTGGCGCCCCCGCGCCAGTCTGCGAAGCATTTTCCGGTAGGGCCGCGGCTCTGGCGACAGCTCCCACGCCCGAAGAGCCAGGAGGGAAAGCCGTGCCTCGTTGGAAAGCTCTTTTGCAGCCGCTCGCGTGGCCCCACAGCCCGTGGGGCTGCGGGCTTTCCGGCGGCCGTCAGCCTCGGCGACACCGGTGCCCACGTGGCGCCGCCACGCCAGCCTGCGAAGCATTTTCCGGTAGGGCCGTGGCTCTGGCGACAGCTCGCACGCCCGAAGAGCCAGGAGGGAAAGCCGTGCCTCCTTGGAAAGCTCTTTGGCAGCTGCTCGCGTGGCCCCACAGCCCGTGGGGCTGCGGGCTTTCCGGCGGCCGTCAGCCTCGCCGACACCTGCGACCACGTGTCGCCGCAAGTCCAGCCTGCGAAGCATTTTCCGGTAGGGCCGCGGCTCTGGCGACAGCTCCCACGCCCGAAGAGCCAGGAGGGAAAGCCGTGCCTCGTTGGAAACCTCTTTGGCAGCCGCTCGCGTGGCCCCACAGCCCGTGGGGCTGCGGGCTTTCCGGCGGCCGTCAGCCTCGGCAACACCGGCGCCCACGTGGCGCCGCCGTGCCAGCCTGTGAAGCATTTTCCGGTAGGGCCGCGGCTCTGGCGACAGCTCCCACGCCCGAAGAGCCAGGAGGGAAAGCCGTACCTCCTTGCAAAGCTCTTTGGCAGCCGCTCGCGTGGCCCCACAGCCCGTGGGGCTGCGGGCTTTCCGGCGGCCGTCAGCCTCGGCGACACCGGTGACCACGTGGTGCCGCCGCGCCAGCCTGCAAAGCATTTTCTGGTAGGGCCGCGGCTCTGGCGACAGCTCCCACTCCCGAAGAGCCAGGAGGGAAAGCCGTGCCTCCTTGGAAAGCTCTTGGCAGCCGTTTGCATGGCCCCACAGCAAGTGGGGCTGCAGGCTTTCCAGCGGCCGTCAGCCTCGGCAACACCTGTGACCACGTGGCGCCCCCGCACCAGCCTGCGAAGAATTTTCCGGTAGGGCCGCGGCTCTGGCGACAGCTCCCACGCCCGAAGAGCCAGGAGGGAAAGCCGTGCCTCATTGGAAAGCTCTTTGGCAGCCGTTCGCGTGGCCCCACAGCCCGTGGGGCTGCGGGCTTTCCGGCCGCCGTCAGCCTCGGCGGCACCGGTGCCCACGTGGCGCCGCCACGCCAGCCTGCGAAGCATTTTCCGGTAGGGCCGTGGCTCTGGCGACAGCTCCCACGCCCGAAGAGCCAGGAGGGAAAGCCGTGCCTCGTTGGAAAGCTCTTTGGCAGCCGCTCGCGTGGCCCCACAGCCCGTGGGGCTGCGGGCTTTCCGGCGGCCCGTCAGCCTCGGCAACACCGGCGAACACATGGCGCCGCCGTGCCAGCCTGTGAAGCATTTTTCCGGTAGGGCCGTGGCTCTGGCGACAGCTCCCACGCCCGAAGAGCCAGGAGGGAAAGCCGTGCCTCGTTGGAAAGCTCTTTGGCAGCCGCTCGCGTGGCCCCACAGCAAGTGGGGCTGTGGGGTTTCCGGCGGCCGTCAGCCTGTGCGACACCGGCGCCCACGTTGCACCGCCACACCAGCCTACGAAGCATTTTCCGGTAGGGCCGTGGCTCTGGCGACAGCTCCCACGCCCGAAGAGCCAGGAGGGAAAGCCGTGCCTCCTTGGAAAGCTCTTTGGCAGCCGCTCGCGTGGCACCACAGCCCGTGGGGCTGCGGGTTTTCAGGCGGCTGACAGCCTCGGCGCCACCGGCGCCCACGTGGCGCCGTCGCGCCAGCCTGCGAAGCATTTTCCGGTAGGGCCGCAGCTCTGGCGACAGCTCCCACGCCCGAAGAGCCAGGAGGGAAAGCCGTGCCTCCTTGGAAAGCTCTTTGGCAGCCACTCGCGTGGCCCCACAGCCCATGGGGCTGCGGGCTTTCCAGCGGCCGTCAGCCTCGGGGACACCGGCGCCCACGTGTCGCCGCTGCGCCAGCCTGCGAAGCATTTTCCAGTAGGGCCGTGGCTCTGGCGACAGCTCCCACGCCCGAAGAGCCAGGAGGGAAAGCCGTGCCTCGTTGGAAAGCTCTTTGGCAGCCGCTCGCGTGGCCCCACAGCCCGTGGGGCTGCGGGCTTTCCGGCGGCCGTCAGCCTCGGCGACACCTGCAACAACGTGGCGCCGCCACGCCAACCTGCGAAGCATTTTCCGGTAGGGCCGCGGCTCTGGCGACAGCTCCCACGCCCGAAGAGCCAGGAGGGAAAGCCGTGCCCCCTTGGAAAGCTCTTTGGCAGCCGCTCGCGTGGTCCCACAGCCCGTGGGGCTGCGGGCTTTCCGGGGGCCATCAGCCCTCGGCGACACCGGCGCCCACGTGGCGCCGCCACACCAGCCTACGAAGCATTTTCCGGTAGGGCCGCGGCTCTGGCGACAGCTCCCACGCCCGAAGAGCCAAGAGGGAAAGCCGTGCCTCCTTGGAAAGCTCTTGGCAGCCGTTTGCATGGCCCCACAGCAAGTGGGGCTGCAGGCTTTCCAGTGGCCGTCAGCCTCGGCAACACCTGTGACCACGTGGCGCCCCCGCACCAGCCTGCGAAGAATTTTCCGGTAGGGCCGCGGCTCTGGCGACAGCTCCCACGCCCGAAGAGCCAGGAGGGAAAGCCGTGCCTCATTGGAAAGCTCTTTGGCAGCCGTTCGCGTGGCCCCACAGCCCGTGGGGCTGCGGGCTTTCCCGGCCGCCGTCAGCCTCGGCGACACCGGTGCCCACGTGGCGCCGCCACGCCAGCCTGCGAAGCATTTTCCGGTAGGGCCGTGGCTCTGGCGACAGCTCCCACGCCCGAAGAGCCAGGAGGGAAAGCCGTGCCTCGTTGGAAAGCTCTTTGGCAGCCGCTCGCGTGGCCCCACAGCCCGTGGGGCTGCGGGCTTTCCAGCGGCCGTCAGCCTCGGGCAACACCGGCGAACACATGGCGCCGCCGTGCCAGCCTGTGAAGCATTTTCCGGTAGGGCCGTGGCTCTGGCGACAGCTCCCACGCCCGAAGAGCCAGGAGGGAAAGCCGTGCCTCGTTGGAAAGCTCTTTGGCAGCCGCTGGTGTGGCCCCACAGCCCGTGGGGCTGCGGGCTTTCCGGCGGCCGTCAGCCTCGGCGACACCGGTGCCCACTTGGCGCCGCCACGCCAGCCTGCGAAGCATTTTCTGGTAGGGCCGCAGCTCTGGCGACAGCTCCCACGCCCGAAGAGCCAGGAGGGAAAGCCGTGCCTCGTTGGAAACCTCTTTGGCAGCCGCTCGCGTGGCCCCACAGCCTGTGGGGCTGCGGGCTTTCCAGCGCCCGTCAGCCTCGGCAACACCGGCGCCCACGTGGCGCGGCCACGCCAGCCTGCGAAGCATTTTCCGGTAGGGCCGCGGCTCTGGCGACAGCTCCCACGCCCGAAGAGCCAGGAGGGAAAGCCATGCCTCCTTGGAAAGCTCTTTGGCAGCCGCTCGCGTGGCCCCACAGCCCGTGGGGCTGCGGGCTTTCCGGCGGCCGTCAGCCTCGGCGACACCAGTGCCCACGTGGCGCCGCCACGCCAACCTGCGAAGCATTTTCCGGTAGGGCCGCGGCTCTGGCGACAGCTCCCACGCCCGAAGAGCCAGGAGGGAAAGCCGTGCCTCGTTGGAAACCTCTTTGTCAGCCGCTCGCGTGGCCCCACAGCCTGTGGGGCTGCGGGCTTTCCAGCGCCCGTCAGCCTCGGCAACACCGGCGCCCACGTGGCGCGGCCACGCCAGCCTGCGAAGCATTTCCGGTAGGGGCCGCGGCTCTGGCGACAGCTCCCACGCCCGAAGAGCCAGGAGGGAAAGCCGTGCCTCATTGGAAAGCTCTTTGGCAGCCGCTCGCGTGGCCCCACAGCCCGTGGGGCTGCGGGCTTTCCGGCGGCCGTCAGCCTCGGCGACACCAGTGCCCACGTGGCGCCGCCACGCCAACCTGCGAAGCATTTTCCGGTAGGGCCGCGGCTCTGGCGACAGCTCCCACGCCCGAAGAGCCAGGAGGGAAAGCCGTGCCCCCTTGGAAAGCTCTTTGGCAGCCGCTCGCGTGGTCCCACAGCCCGTGGGGTTGCGGGCTTTCCGGGGGCCATCAGCCTCGGCGACACCGGCGCCCACGTGGCGCCGCCACGCCAGCCTGCGAAGCATTTTCCGGTAGGGCCGCGGCTCTGGCGACAGCTCCCACTCCGGAAGAGCCAGGAGGGAAAGCCGTGCCTCCTTGGAAAGCTCTTTGGCAGCCGCTCACGTGGCCCCACAGCCCGTGGGGCTGCGGGCTTTCCGGCGGCCGTCAGCCTCGGCGACACCTGCGACAACGTGGCGCCCCCGCGCCAGCCTGCGAATCATTTTCCGGTAGGGCCGCGGCTCTGGCGACAGCTCCCACGCCCGAAGAGCCAGGAGGGAAAGCCGTGCCTCGTTGGAAAGCTCTTTCGCAGCCGATCGCGTGGCCCCACAGCCCGTGGGGCTGCGGGCTTTCCGGCGACCGTCAGCCTCGGCGACACCTGCGACAACGTGGCGCCCCCCGCGCCAGCCTGCGAAGCATTTTCCGGTAGGGCCGCGGCTCTGGCGACATTTCCCACGCCCGAAGAGCCAGGAGGGAAAGCCGTGCCTCCTTGGAAAGCTCTTTGGCAGCCGCTCGCGTGGCCCCACAGCAAGTGGGGCTGCAGGCTTTCCAGCGGCCGTCAGCCTCGGCAACACCTGTGACCACGTGGCGCCCCCGCACCAGCCTGTGAAGCATTTTCCGGTAGGGGCCGCGGCTCTGGCGACAGCTCCCACGCCCGAAGAGCCAGGAGGGAAAGCCGTGCCTCGTTGGAAAGCTCTTTGGCAGCCGTTCGCGTGGGCCCCACAGCCCGTGGGGCTGCGGGCTTTCCGGCGGCCGTCAGCCTCGGCGACACCGGTGCCCACGTGGCGCCGCCACGCCAGCCTGCGAAGCATTTTCCGGTAGGGCCGTGGCTCTGGCGACAGCTCCCAGGCCTGAAGAGCCAGGAGGGAAAGCTGTGCACCCTTGGAAAGCTCTTTGGCAGCCGCTCGCGTGGCCCCACAGCCCGTGGGGCTGCGGGCTTTCCAGCGGCCGTCAGCCTCGTTGACACCGGCGGCCACGTGGCGCCGCCACGCCAGCCTGTGAAGCATTTTCCGGTAGGGCCGCGGCTCTGGCGACAGCTCCCCACGCCCAAAGAGCCAGGAGGGAAAGCCGTGCCTCCTTGGAAAGCTCTTTGGCAGCCGCTCGCGTGGCCCCACAGCCCGTGGGGCTGCGGGTTTTCAAGCGGCTGACACCCTCGGCGCCACCGGCGCCCACGTGGCGCCGTCGCGCCAGCCTGCAAATCATTTTCCGGTAGGGCCGCAGCTCTGGTGACAGCTCCCACGCCCGAAGAGCCAGGAGGGAAAGCCGTGCCTCCTTGGAAAGCTCTTTGGCAGCCACTCGCGTGGCCCCACAGCCCATGGGGCTGCGGGCTTTCCGGCGGCCGTCAGCCTCGGGGACACCGGCGCCCACGTGTCGCCGCTGCGCCAGCCTGCGAAGCATTTTCCAGTATGGCCGCTGCTCTGGCGACAGCTCCCACGCCCGAAGAGCCAGGAGGGAAAGCCGTGCCTCGTTGGAAAGCTCTTTGGCAGCCGTTCGCGTGGCCCCACAGCCCGTGGGGCTGCGGGCTTTCCGGCCGCCGTCAGCCTCGGCGACACCGGTGCCCACGTGGCGCCGCCACGCCAGCCTGCGAAGCATTTTCCGGTAGGGCCACGGCTCTGGCGACAGCTCCCACGCCCGAAGAGCCAGGAGGGAAAGCCGTGCCTCGTTGGAAAGTTCTTTGGCAGCCGCTCGCGTGGCCCCCACAGCCCGTGGGGCTGCGGGCTTTCCAGCGGCCGTCAGCCTCGGCAACACCGGCGAACACATGGCGCCGCCGTGCCAGCCTGCGAAGCATTTTCCGGTAGGGCCGTGGCTCTGGCGACAGCTCCCAGGCCTGAAGAGCCAGGAGGGAAAGCCGTGCACCCTTGGAAAGCTCTTTGGCAGCCGCTCGCGTGGCCCCACAGCAAGTGGGGCTGTGGGGTTTCCGGCGGCCGTCAGCCTGTGCGACACCGGGCGCCCACGTTGCACCGCCACACCAGCCTACGAAGCATTTTCCGGTAGGGCCGTGGCTCTGGCGACAGCTCCCACGCCTGAAGAGCCAGGAGGGAAAGCCGTGCCTCCTTGGAAAGCTCTTTGGCAGCCGCTCGCGTGGCCCCACAGCCCGTGGGGCTGCGGGCTTTCCGGCGGCTGACAGCCTCGCGCCACCGGCGCCCACGTGGCGCCGTCGCGCCAGCCTGCGAAGCATTTTCCGGTAGGGCCGCTGCTCTGGCGACAGCTCCCACGCCCGAAGAGCCAGGAGGGAAAGCCGTGCCTCGTTGGAAAGCTCTTTGGCAGCCGCTCGCGTGGCCCCACAGCCTGTGGGGCTGCGGGCTTTCCAGCGGCCGTCAGCCTCGGCAACACCGGCGAACACATGGCGCCGCCGTGCCAGCCTGTGAAGCATTTTCCGGTAGGGCCTGGCTCTGGCGACAGCTCCCACGCCCGAAGAGCCAGGAGGGAAAGCCGTGCCTCCTTGGAAAGCTCTTTGGCAGCCGCTCGCGTGGCCCCACAGCCCGTGGGGCTGCGGGCTTTCCGGCGGCCGTCAGCCTCGGCGACACCGGTGCCCACTTGGCGCCGCCACGCCAGCCTGCGAAGCATTTTCTGGTAGGGCCGCAGCTCTGGCGACAGCTCCCACGCCCGAAGAGCCAGGAGGGAAAGCCGTGCCTCGTTGGAAACCTCTTTGGCAAGCCGCTCGCGTGGCCCCACAGCCTGTGGGGCTGCGGGCTTTCCAGCGCCCGTCAGCCTCGGCAACACCGGCGCCCACGTGGCGCGGCCACGCCAGCCTGCGAAGCATTTTCCGGTAGGGCCGCGGCTCTGGCGACAGCTCCCACGCCCGAAGAGCCAGGAGGGAAAGCCGTGCCTCCTTGGAAAGCTCTTTGGCAGCCGCTCGCGTGGCCCCACAGCCCGTGGGGCTGCGGGCTTTCCGGCGGCCGTCAGCCTCGGCGACACCAGTGCCCACGTGGCGCCGCCACGCCAACCTGCGAAGCATTTTCCGGTAGGGCCGCGGCTCTGGCGACAGCTCCCACGCCCGAAGAGCCAGGAGGGGAAAGCCGTGCCCCCTTGGAAAGCTCTTTGGCAGCCGCTCGCGTGGTCCCACAGCCCGTGGGGCTGCGGGCTTTCCGGGGGCCATCAGCCTCGGCGACACCGGCGCCCACGTGGCGCCGCCACGCCAGCCTACGAAGCATTTTCCGGTAGGGCCGCGGCTCTGGCGACAGCTCCCACGCCCGAAGAGCCAGGAGGGAAAGCCGTGCCTCCTTGGAAAGCTCTTTGGCAGCCGCTCGCGTGGCCCCACAGCCCGTGGGGCTGCGGGCTTTCCGGCGGACGACAGCCTCGGCGACACCGGCATCCACGTGGTGCCGCCGCGCCAGCCTGCAAAGGATTTTCTGGTAGGGCCGCGGCTCTGGCGACAGCTCCCACTCCCGAAGAGCCAGGAGGGAAAGCCGTGCCTCCTTGGAAAGCTCTTTGGCAGCCGCTCGCGTGGCCCCACAGCCCGTGGGTCTGCGGGCTTTCCGGCGGCCGTCAGCCTTGGCGACAGCGGCGCCCACGTGGCGCCACCACGCCACCCTGCGAAGCATTTTCCGGTAGGGCCGTGGCTCTGGCGACAGCTCCCAGGCCTGAAGAGCCAGGAGGGAAAGCCGTGCACCCTTGGAAAGCTCTTTGGCAGCCGCTCGCGTGGCCCCACAGCAAGTGGGGCTGTGGGGTTTCCGGCGGCCGTCAGCCTGTGCGACACCGGCGCCCACGTTGCACCGCCACACCAGCCTACGAAGCATTTTCCGGTAGGGCCGCGGCTCTGGCGACAGCTCCCACGCCCGAAGAGCCAGGAGGGAAAGCCGTGCCTCCTTGGAAAGCTCTTTGGCAGCCGCTCGCGTGGCCCCACAGCCCGTGGGGCTGCGGGCTTTCCGGCGGCCGTCAGCCTCGGCGACACCGGCGCCCACGTGGCGCCGCCACGCCAGCCTGCGAAGCATTTTCCGGTAGGGCCGTGGCTCTGGCGACAGCTCCCACGCCCGAAGAGCCAGGAGGGAAAGCCGTGCCTCCTTGGAAAGCTCTTTGACAGCCGCTCGTGTGGCCCCACAGCCCGTGGGGCTGCGGGCTTTCCAGCGGCCGTCAGCCTCGGCAACACCGGCGCCCACGTGGCGCCGCCGCGCCAGACTACGAAGCATTTTCCGGTAGGGCCGCGGCTCTGGCGACAGCTCCCACGCCCGAAGAGCCAGGAGGGAAAGCCGTGCCTCGTTGGAAAGCTCTTTGGCAGCCGCTCGCGTGGCCCCACAGCCTGTGGGGCTGCGGGCTTTCCGGCGGCTGTCAGCCTCGGCGACACCGGTGCCCACGTGCGCCGCCACGCCAGCCTGTGAAGCATTTTCCGGTAGGGCCGCGGCTCTGGCGACAGCTCCCACGCCCGAAGAGC